>NC_056709.1:14137654-14395154 GCF_018831695.1 Puntigrus tetrazona | reverse complement strand
AATGCATATTTTTATTCTTCTAATATTTCAGGATCAGGATGCATGCCGAAGCTGAAACTGTAATATGAGCATGAAAGCGTGCATTCTTTGGTAATAGGCTACATGACAACATATTTACTATTTAAATACAAATTTCGTTGCTATTTTCCACCTGATGAAAGCATTTTCTCAGGTTATCAGGCTCACAAATCCTCACTTTTTATCCGTTTCCTGCTACCGCTGAGAAAAAAGGATTATGTATGTTACTGTTATTCTGTGGAGTGCGGTTCGTATGTGTCTACCTATGCTGTCTATTGAAAAGAATGCTTTTTGGTATTAATTTGACACGGCACAAAAATAACGATGCATTAAAATCTGCTGTTAATCACTAACATACAAAGCTGTAATAATCTAAAAGATTGCTCGGCATTTAGTATGACAACAGTGCCATTATGTACACAAACTGCCATTTACTGAAAGACTATGTTGGTAACAAGACCCATATCAGTGGGGAAAAAAAGATAATATATTTTAATAAACATTAATGTACATGTACAAATATATCTTCTGCACAATCTCTTTTACAGCATTTATGTGAAGTTCTTGTACAGTCTCAGTCTGTGTACGTGTACTCTATGTATAGCAATTATAGTATTTATAGTGGCGTTTGGTGATGAGTTTCTGGCTAAAGGTCTCCATTTAAAGTCAGAAGCGATCAGATGGGATTAGGATTTAATTTTCTGCAGACCGGTCCAATTCTTCCACATTTCTTTTTGAACCTTTCCTTCTACACAAAAGGCAGTGTCATGTTAGAATAGGAAAGGGTTTGCTCTCCAAACCGTTGCTTTAAAATTGGAACAATTGCCTAGAATGCCATTATATACATAATATGGAAAACGCTAAAGTAGTCAAACCCTGTTTATTATGTTCCAATAGCTGTCTCCATTATAATGCATGTTCTTACATTCTGCAGGCACTCGATGACTTTGCTCATGTAGTCCTCCTGGCACGAGTATGGAGTGAAGGGAAAGTCCACACTGACTCCTTTGAGCTTAATAACAGGCATTTTTCCTCAAAACACTGATCACGTGTCCAGAGCTGCACCAAGCACTGTAACAGTCGCCCGCTCTTAACTGTAGCCCCAAAAACAAGTCCCTTAACAACGCTCCAATAAATAATTCATTCTGGTTTGCTGGGGTACAGAGAAACACAACGTGAAATGCAGCAAATTGACATCTGTATCGAAGTGACAACTCCAGCAACGCGCCACTTGTTGTTCTTCTTCTTCTTTTCGTTTTGACATATAGACTCGGGCCGAGCTAAGCGTCGTGCTGCCCCCTGCAGGCCGCGATGGGGAAGCGCAGCCAGTAACTCGCAATAGGTCGAGTCGCCAATTTGCTTACCTGTTGCCTTTGTATAAAAGTTAATATTAGATTAGATGTAGTTTAATATAGTTTAATATAATATAAAATTTATGCTGATGTCACTTCGACTGTTTCGGGTGACGCGTTGTTTACACAGCGAACCACATTTTCTCAAGAAATGTAATGAAATGTAATGAGATGATATGGCCATACAGATAAGACTGATTATTAATAAAATGATTCAGCATTTAGTAAAATGAAAACAAACAAAAAAAAACACTTAATCTAGGAAAGAAATATGATATAAAAAAATTACGATACTTTTTCATTCAGGAATTTCCATTCATTTCCATCTTGCTGAAATCGTGTTTATTATATAAAGAAAATCAATAACCATCTATGAGAGCACATATTTTAAATTTTCATGTTTCTATGGTTGGTTGTTTGCGATTCTTAAATAACAGTTTCAACAATTTTAAGGGTTCCCGGAAAAGAGAAAATTGAACACAAACAGCAGGGGGAAATGTATGGCAAAGTTTGCAAAAAACATCTGTTACTAGATTTAGATTTAAGTGACAAAAACATGTGAAACTGCTCTACACTCCCACCATAAACATTGCCAGAAAATATGAAGCGTTGTTTCCTTCCCATCATCGCAAGCCAGAGCTAAACCTCTTCTGTAGTGCATGAAATAAAAGCAACACAGTGCACAGATCAAACCAATTTAATCCGGTTTTGGCTACTATGATTTCTACATATCTCCTATTATTCAGGTCTGAATAGTCTGGATCACTTCTCTCTTTCTGAGGTCTTGGGCTCAAGAGCTTCATGGGAACGAGGCGGCTGTTGGCTCCTAAACCACGAAACACGAAAAGCTGTGACAAAAACTGGACCTAAACCTTCTTTGTGCAATTTTATTCCTAATTTTATTTTTGATAAGCTCATGGGTCTTTCTTTTTTTTATTAATGTGTGATTATAAGATTGAGAAATTGCCAGTGAAATGAAATCTGCTTTTCATGCTCATGCTCAAGAAAATTATTTACAAGCATAATTTTTCATGCACAAGCGTTATTTATTTGGAACAATCGTTATATTCTGTATAAGCACAGAATTGGTTTGATAAGGGTATTGTTTTAGTTTCTCAGTTATTTAATGCTCAAGGGTATCTTATGACTTATGACGAGTTTCTTGTACACTTTAATTTTCCTGTGACTCTCAAGGAGTTTTCACTTGTGCTCTCTGCTATTAATCCTAGTATTGTTTCTTTATTTAGAGATGTGAAATTGGTCGATATTCCCACAGTTAATCTAGCTGATACAATATGTGGTAAAGTCTGTTTTTCACTGAGGACAAATAATAAAGCTATTCGTTTTCTATTTTTACGAGAGGCTGCCACCAAACCTTGCTCTATAGCTTATTGGTCTAAGTTTGTTAAAAAAAAAACCTTAGGTGGGAAAGTGTTTTTTGTTACCGACAAGGTTAAAGAAATCTCTTTCAAAATGATTCATAAATTCTACCCCGTTAAAAAACGTTTTGTGTCAATTTAAGAAGGATATCGATGTTAACTGCACTTTTTGCTCTTCACACTTAGAAAGCGTGCACCGCATCTTTCGGCGCTGAAAAAGTTGTTGCATGATGTCTCTGTGTTTATCAAACAAAGGGTACTTTTTCATTTTAATTTGCATTTTGAAAATGTTGTTTTTGGATGTTTCAGCCAAGGTGATGTGAATAACGAAACTTTTGTTATCAGTCTACTCATTTTATTACATTCATAAATGCAAATTTTCTAATAAAAAACACTGTTTCACAGTGTTTTATAAAGAAATGGAATGCTATTTTTATACTATTCAAAGAAGCACTAATAGAAAGGCAATCAAAACTGTCCAGCTGTGCTCTGTCTTTAAAATTTTCGAGTGATCCGAAGGCCTTGATTGTGTGTCTTTTTCTTTTTCTCTTATTTTACTCATATTTTCATTTAATCCCTCTTCTTTGTGTCCCTTGCTTTGTATTGTCTATTGTACTATTTTGTATCTGTTGTTCAATGCATAAATAAATTTGGATCTCATTTAAAACAAAGTCAAAACGAATTCAAACATAAAATGTGTTATCTTTTTAAAAATCTCTGCCGAGGGGTAAAAATAAACGTGCTATTTTTTTTACGATTTACCGTATGCATTTTGTTGTTTGTTTATTTATATACACTCACGATAAAAGGATTATAGTCTGCATGAAGAGTACCTGTGTGAAACCAGGTGTGCCGTTTAACCCTAAAGCACGTCGAAATATAATGTAAATTTAATCAGTAATAGCAATTGCGATTTTTAATATATTTAAAAAGCACACTCACAAAGCATTTCAGTACACAACAAATATGTTTAACTCGAGTTTTATTTGCGTTCATCCAGTCTTGGCTCTATTTTCACTTCTCGCTGTTTCGTCACAACATGGCGACGCGCTCAGACGCCAGGCACGAAAACACCGAAAACACACAGGTACTGTGCCACAACCTGCTCTCTGGCGAACGTTTCTCTCAAATATAACATCCTTAACGCGTCTCACGCCGCGGCGGGTTTCTTATACGCCCGCGAAAGAAACCTGTCGCCGCACAGGCGCGCTATTTACGAAGGAAGTAGCTTTAGCCCGCTAACCAACTTACAGGAGCGCTCTCAACTCTCGTTATCCAAATATCGAGGCTAAACGTCGGGGTCTATGCGTTTCGTTTCTAGCGAGGACGTAAAGGCGAGGGTGAGCGTTTTGAAATGGATTCAAGGTGATAAACGTGTTAAATGCACGTGTGCGTCGGGCGAACGCGGAGTTAGCGAGTTAGCCTGAGGTTTACAGCTTTATCGCTTTGCAGACTTAACGACAATATGATTTTTTTTTACGGCTCGCTATTTTATCTGAACCGTGAGGCGCTTCGTAAATAGCCCCTTCAAACTTTAACGCGGGGAAACCGATCGATATGGGGTTTAATTCGTCGTGCGATTAAACATAATGATGCTGTCAGGAAAACTAAGGCGCTTGGACGAATGTTTTAGTCGTTCCATATCGATAAGTTTGTAGTGTACACTGCAGTTGTTGACGCATTTGCTTTTGCACAGATTATTAGTTGACACGTGCTTTGAATAAATGCCTCAGTGGTCTCATTTGCTCATGTCTTAACCCGTTCCCTCTCACTCATTTGCTTGTGTTTAATGACTTTAATGTCACTAATAGGTACTGTAGTGACTCGGTGAGCTTCGAGCCTAGACAGCGTTTTAAAGCTGTATGGCGCTCAAACATGCTGCCTAGGTAGGGAGCTCACGGGGATTTGAGACACAGCCTCTGTTTCGAGCGTAGCCGCTCTGCAACACGTGCTCTGCCCCGTCTTTCCGTGTATAGTGAGTTTTCTGTGTTTCCAGTAAATATGTAGAACTAGAGCAGGCGCTGTTGTGTTGGTCATGATGCATGTCACCTGAATACAGGGTTTAATGTCAGAGTCAAAACTCCACGCTCGGACAACCTTAAGCTCATCTCCTCTGAAGGTTTTTGTACTTGCATCGTCAGGGCACCGAAGTCATGGAGGAAATAATCGGGGTCTGTGGTCTAGAAGCCAGAGGACGCGTTGAAGGGAGCAGTTCGCCTCCGGACATGGAGACCCCATCGCAGGATAACGTGGAGGATTTCGCCGGGCTGGTGATCAGTGAGGAGGAGCGAGGGGAGACGCCCGGAAGAGAGGATAGCAACCCTGACCCCCTCGATGGGGAGCTGGACCCTAATGCTGAGAAAACCAAGGACCAAAAAGCATTTGGTCAGTGTCCACCATTCAAGGAATGTTTTGGGTTCAGTATAAGAAATAAACAGAGCCCTGTATTCAAGAGAGGGTTATGCAACATATTTAAAATGAGCACATTATCTTTATTTGGGGGAGTGAACTGTGCTTTTAGATTTTTGTTTTAATGCATTTTTTTTTTTTCCACGTGTGACTCTTTGTCAACAGGTTTATTCCATGCGTAATTCTTGTTCTGTTGTCGTAGGCAAAGAGGTTCTGTTGCTGATGCAGGCGCTTCATACTTTAGCCACCCCAGAAGAAAAACTCGCTGCCCTTTGTAAGAAATATGCAGACCTGGTATGTATTTGAGGCTAGAGAAATGACATTGGACAACAGTTGATGTTACACCGTATACCTAATGTCCTTACGGTGAGAGTTCACCAAGAACTTGTATGATTTATTCGGAGAATTTACTACAAGCCGCTCTGTATTATCTGCTATGAAATACTAATAGTCATGTACTGAAATTAATTAATCTGATGCATGTATTTTTAAGCGAACAATATATGCAGAAAAAAAAAAAAAAAAATAAATAAAAAAATATATATATATATATATATATATATATATATATATATATCATATCAGGAAAAGTGAGTATGCTTCCATATATATTTAAATAAATTGATAAAGTTTGGGGTGTGTGCTTTAATGATCCGCGTTTACCAGAAAAATATTTTCAGTAACAAACTGTCTCTGGAGATTTCAGTAGAAATCATTTAGCGCTTTTCTCTTGTAGCATGATTTAAGCTTTGCACTTAAGATATTCTACACAAATAGATGTAATCCAGCCAGTTTGGTTTCGCTTGCGTGGTTTTCGGCGACTAAAATCTGTAGGCAAACTGAGTGAGTTAAAGTTCTTTTAATTGGTACTGATGTGAAAGTGCATTTCAATTAAAAATGAAGGTTACACCAATTAATTGCTTATTAGCATAGAATTTTTGCCATTTATTAGTGCTTATTAAGCACACATTAATGCCTTATTCTACATGACTTTATTCTAAATCCTTAAACCTACCCAATACCCAAACTTAACAACTACCTTAATAACTATTAATTAAGAATTTATTGAGGGAAAGTTGGTAGTTAACAAGTGTTACCAAAATGAATTACAATAATTAACTGTTAATGTGCAGACCCTAGTTTTGCACAAAATGTCTAAATGTGTAATTCTTCCTGGGACAGCTGGAGGAGAGTCGCAGCATGCAAAAGCAGGTGAAGGTGTTGCAGAAGAAGCAGAACCAGGTGCTGAAAGAGAAGATCCACCTGCAGAGCGAGCACAGCAAGGCCGTCCTGGCGCGGAGCAAACTGGAGAGTCTCTGCAGGGAACTTCAGCGCCATAACAAGACCTTAAAGGTAAAGCCACCGGATCTCATGCGCGTCCGGGATTTGATTTGAAGATTCGTGCTGGCCTCGGTTTAACCCGATGGCCGTTGTGATGGCAGGAGGAGAATGCTCAGAGGTCCAGGGAGTACGAAGAGCAGCGCAAAGAGGCGACTCTGCACTTCCAGATGACACTCAACGAGATTGAGGCCCAGATGGAGCAGCACAACTCGCACAACAGCAAGCTGCGGCAGGAGAACTTGGAGCTGGCTGAGAAACTCAAGAAGCTCATTGAGCAGTACGAGCTCCGGGAGGAGGTGAGGAAACATCTGTCCAATATGTCCTTCAAGCCCTCAGGGAACTGTGTAGTGCAGAGATTATATGATTTTTAAAGTCAGGGTTAAATGGATTACATAGTTAAAAAAGTTTTTTTTTTGCTTAATTGCGAATGCGTTCCCCAGGCATGCAGGGTGAGCTCATTTTATATGTGGGTCAAAGACGAAATAGGGTTTAACCATAAAAACAATAAGGGTAATACGGCTTTAAATTGTTGTTTTTCTCCAAAAAAATATTGTTTTCTGTTTAAATGAATTGCAATTTTGTTTTTCTTTCATGATTTCCTAAATTTAGCCACTAAAATGTCATTCAGTGTTGCAATCTTGTTTACAACAAAGTTCTATTTATGACACATTAAAAGACAAATTATTTGCATCCCAGTGGATTTATTTATTTATTTATTATTATTATTATTATTTTCTTATTTGGCTATTTGTCAGTAAGTAAATTAATAATTTAAAACGCAATAGAATTCAATATGCCTCTTTATTCTTTTATATATTTTAATATGTACAAGACAGAATAATCATGGTTAATTCTTTTGGTTTAAATAATGTAATATAAATAATGTTTACATTATATGAAGCCCTAAGTAGACACTTCATTTAAATTTTGAAGTGCTTTCTGTTTGACCCATGTGCAACCTCAAATGAAACCATTATGACTAATCACATGACTATGTACGTAGGAGCATGCGTACTTATACTACTGGTCAATATATTCTGAATATGTTTAAAAATATAATATATCCCTGCGATGCAAAGCTGAATTTCAGCATCATAACTCCAGACTTCAGTGTGACATGATCTTTCAGAAAAAATGGAAATGTGCTGATTTGTGGCTCAAGAAACATTTCATGCTGTATTGTTGTGAATGTTGAAAACAGGTGTGTCAGTATTTATTTATTTTTTTATTCAACAATGGTGCATCACACTGAGGAAACTGTAATAGATTTTTGTTTTAAATTAAAGCTGTTCACTGAGTTTTTTTTATTCATCAATTCATTGTTTCTGAAGGATCATGTTACACCACAGACGACGTGATGGAAGCATTTTCTGTGTTTTAGTTAATTGTAATACTAAAAAGCTAAACATCGATGATAAAATGTCCAGTTTAGAAGGGTTTAACCACGTGAACGTGACATCTTTCTTTACCCAGCACATCGACAAGGTGTTCAAACACAAAGAACTGCAACAGCAGCTGGTGGACGCTAAACTCCAGAGGACGGCTGAGCTGATGCGAGAGGTGGAGGAGAAACAGCAAAGAGAGAGAGAGTTTGTGAGTATCCTCGTCTTAATCCTAATCCTGAAGGATTGGCACCTGCAACCAAGCAGATCTGTAATATGTTGAATAAGCATTGCCATTAATCACAATGGAATGGAAGCTGCTTGCCGGCGTGAGGCCTTCTGAAGCGTGAGATTTGAAATCTGCCATCGCTGGCGCTCAGTTCTGCAGCCGGGTTGATTTGAGCCAATCACCTGTGCCGTAAACGCCATTCGACCGGAGCTGCGGGAATAACGGTGTTACCTTAAAATTTCAAAAGCCGTTCTGTGTTCTCCGTTCAGCTCCTGAAGGATGCGACCGAGTCCAGACACAAATGTGAGCTGATGAGGGAGCAGGAGCATCAGTTAAAGCAGCAGCTCACTCTGTACATGGACAAGTTCGAGGAGTTTCAGACCACCCTCGCCAAGAGCAACGAGGTCTTCACCACCTTCAGACAGGAGATGGAGAAAGTGAGTGTGCGGGAAGTGGGTTCAACAAAACGTCTTCAACAATAAATAACCGTTTATCATTTGAATGCATTTTAAAATGTTATTTATTCCTGAATTTTCAGCATCGTCACTCCCGTGTCGCGTGATCCTTAAGAAATCACTCTAATGTGCTGATTTGATCGTTGTTATAAACCGTTGTGCTGCTTAATATTTTTGTGCAAACGATGCATTTGGTTTTGTGACACTTTGGCGAATGCGAATTTTATAGCAAATTTCTTTACGTCTGCTTCATAAATTTCAGTCATCTTACGGTCACGTGACATTAAGACAAATTATTTAATTGCACGTAACCATAATCTTTAGCAAATGTCAAATTGTGTGTATATTACTTACTATACATTGTTGTGATGCCTATATTCCCTTTTAGCAGATAAAGCAATTGATTTGAAGCAATCATAGTTTTATCGATGTATTATTATTTTAATTTTGTAATTGGTTATAAAATCACTTTTCTGTGAGGATTTTAATGTTCTACATCATCATCTTTACGTAATTCCAAATATAATGCTTTCAGACAATGAAATTATCATTTCAGAACAGATCTTTTAGCGAAAAGGCGTATTTTTATGACCGATTTTTATTTGCTGACATTAATCAGATGACGAAGAAGATCAAGAAGCTTGAGAAGGAGACCACGCTATGGAGGACCAAATGGGAGACCAACAACCAGACTCTACTGCAGATGGCAGAGGAGGTGAGAGGAATATTAGAGCAAGTTGCTTTTCAAGCATACATAAATTCATATTTTTTAATTAAAGAACTGAGGGACAATTGTTGTAAAGCAATGCACATTTACATAATAATAGTTATCATAGTTTTATACAAAAATGTTTGTATTTTAATATTTTATATTATTAAAAAAATATTTTTTTTTGTTTTAGTGCATTTAAAAAAAAAAAAAAGGTATAGTTTCTATACATTATTTTAGTTTTAGGTTTAATAGTTTTAATCAGTTTAAACAAAATGAGAAAAGTTGCCTTGCAGCAAGCGAAAGGTTTTTACATTTTCAGTTAATGTGTGTTTTATTTCAAGTAACATTTTTTCCCAACTGTAGCACATATCATTAATCATTTAATAAGGTTTAGTGTGCAGTCGGCTCAGCTTTTGTTGAGGCAAAGTCCAGTATAACTGTGTCTTATAAATAAGAGATGTATACTACTGCTCAAACGTTTGGGGTTTGGATAGAGTGGATGTTTTTGAAAGATATCCCTTCTTATCACCAATGCTGCATTCATTTGATAAAAATACAGTAATAACAGTGATATTGTTAAATCATTCCATTTTAAAAGAACTGTTCTATTATGAAATATTAAAAGAAAATTCAGAATCCTTTGATAAAAAGAAAGTTCAAAAGAATAGAATTCATTTTAAAAACGACCTGTAACACTAAATGTCTCAACTGTAACTTTTAATAAATTTAAAGGATTGCTCTACTGTTTCTGAAAATAATTTTCCGGCTTTAAAGAGATGAGTTTTACCATTTTTTTGGAATCATTCAGCAGATCTCTGGGTCTGGAGACAGCAGCTTTGAATCTGCATCTCACTGAAACGTGACCAAAGAGTTTCGACGTTTGTCCTATTTAAAACTTGACTCTTCTGGAATAAAATGGTGTACCAAGACTGATGGAAAATGAAAAGTTGCGATTTATAATGGAGCAACCGAAACTAGTCGTGAGCATTTTCAGGCACTGTGTGATATCACTGCGAACTCCGCTGTTTAACTCTGGGAGAGTTGGAGAATGAGGAAAAAAAAAAAAACTCATACTGACCTCAAACTTTCAATATTTCATATTTCACTGTTTTCAAGTTGTGACGCTTGTCTGTCTCTTAGAAAACGGTGCGAGACAAGAATTACAAGGCCCTCCAAGGGAAACTGGAGCGTCTGGAGAAGCTTTGCAGGGCCCTCCAGAGAGAACGCAACGACCTGAACCTGAAACTCCAGGCCCTTCAGGGCCCAGCGAAAGATCCGGAGGAAGAAGGCACGGGGCCTCCTGACCCTCAGCCGCAGGGGCCTAACCCAGAGATAGAGAGAGAGGTGGAGGGAGAGATGGAGGGTTCGGTGTCTCAAACAGAGAAACTCGGGCTTCAGCCTGAAGAAGAGGGCACCACGTCATCCAGACAACTCACTGACGACTGAGCCTGGCCTTCCGACGGCCTTTCTTTTCTTTTCTTTTTGTGGAGGTATATATTTTTGTCTAACAATTATCATAAAACAAATTTGTGAAGAAAAAGCAGGACATTAGTGAAGACGCTAACTGCTCTATACGTTTGTGGAAAGCACTTTTTACTCCCTGTTTTCTATCACATTGTATTTTCGTAGGAAATGGTCACGCGGTCTGAGACGGCCGCCATGCAGCTTTGGTTTCGTACGTTTTTTTTCTTTTTCCTCCCCCCCCCTATTCTCTGCTCAGCTGCGCTGTTCTTGCACGGTTTTCGTTTCTCTTGAATAAAATGTAGCTCTTCGCTCTGACCTCTAGAATATGAATAAATCATTTTGGATGCACATAATGTTTAACATTGCCATTTTAAAATAATAGTCAACAAGCCAGTCCAGCTCTAGATGACCTTGACACTTGAGAAACAGGGCATTAATAACAGGAGATATACGTTAACACACTCAACTACTTATTGGCACTTTGAGTTCATGAGAAGTCCTGCTTCTGTTGCTTTGATTAAACTGGACTTGAAATGGAAGATACATGTCTTATAAACAGGACAGGGGAAAAAACAAGACTCCTCACCGCCTGGGACTGGTTTTCTAACGGGAATCTGATTAAGGGCTAGTTTGACTTAAAAAAAAAAGGCTGCTACATCTCCAACAATTATGTGAAATCCTAAGACAGGGTCGAACAGTCTCGCTCCGCTGAAAACTTTCTACGGGAGGGACTTTTTTTTTTTGTGTTGTTGCATGACAAATGAAGAGAAAGCATCTTAACCAGCAGAAAAAAAACTACTCTCAGTACCTGCGATTGTAAATGCAACATTTTATTTCATTAAAATTCACTTCTCAAGCCCTTTTATTTAAGAGACGGGGTAGTTTTGGGTTTCCGAGCCGGTAAACCATTGGATTACATAACGACAACTAGGAAAATCAAACTGCTTTTTTTACCAATTTGAAAAGAAATTCCTAAAATTTACTCTAAACTCTCCTTAATGTTTTTGAATAAGGAGGACATAACGATTGTTATTAGGGTGAGATGACCTTCGTTTGATTTGCTTTGTTGTTTTGATGCTGCTGTTAACTAGTCCTGATGACAGCTACCGTTTTAATTGGATTTGTTTGTGTGGTTTCTTTAAATGGTATTTCACCCAAATATCTGATACTTTACTCTGCCTCATTTCGGTCCAAACCTGTATGTCTCTTTTCTTCTGTGGAACACAAAAGCAGATTATTCTGTCTGTATTAAAGAAAGTGGAGTTCAAAACGGCATTGAATTGAAAAAAAAAATTTTAAATAACTTTTGTGTCAGGTTTGGAGCAACGTGAAAATGAGTAAATGACCGTGTTTTTCATTTTTGAGGTCAACTATTCCTTTAAATTATTTTTTTTGTCTGTCTAAAATGGACAGGTTGCATTTTTTGCTCTTTAACTGGACACACAATTGACAAATTTCAAAGGGGCCTTGACATATTTGATACTGGATATGCTGAATGTGATTTCTTTTCTTTTTTTTGGACTTTGTAACGAACAAGAATAAAATGTCTGTAATTCAGTGCTAAAATGTTCTGAAGAGCTGCAAACATTCTCAATACTGCTAATGTGAAATTGTCAAGAACTGAACTGATGAATGTAGAAGCTGCCAAATCCATGTCTAAACAAATGGCCTCAAAGCCCTTAAGATCTGTTCATTATTACGCTGCGGGGACACAGGGTCTAGAAACGCTTGCCTCCTCAGGTCCATTACAACATCTGGCTCTGTTCATGTCCTGATCTGAACCTCTGACTCTGGCCAGTACATTCCTCAATGCTGAATCCAACGAAACGCATCCAAGGTTTTCATTTAACACGCACTGATCGTGATCATCTACTTTAAGTAAAACTAATCTCCTAAATCGTGTTTTGTAATGACGAGCGCAGAACGACAAGGTTTCGCTGTTCGTTAGAAACATGGGCTGAATGTGTTTTAAATTTGCCAAACTGTTAAAATCAACAGAATGGAATCTTCACCAGCTTTTTTTTTTTTTTCCTGTTTTCCTTTCCAAATTTTAGATAATGTTTATAACATCCCTGATTTCTTCGTAACAGTTTCTCCTCAAATATTTGATCTTCTCTGTTTGTTCATCTTGATTAAAAAAAAAAAAGAAAATCTGTAATTGGGGTCATGTTCATTCTAAATTTGTTGGTACTGTCATGTGTTTTTGGCAATGCCCCGGTTTGATTCTCAGGTTATGCAAGAAATCTACCTCTTCAGGTAAGACGTACTGTGAAAGATGCTCAAGAGAGCTTTTCTTTCTCCCCCAGCTCAGCCCATGACCCCTCAGATTGTACAACACTCTTGTAGTTCTGTCTTGCTTTTCAATAAAAACATTTTGTAGAATTTTCCTTACTGTGTTGTACCTTGTTTCGCTGCGTCTTCACGTGTCCAGATGCAAAAAAGTAGTGATGTTTGTGACTTTTTTTTTAAGGGCCGGAAAATCTGCATCTATTTCGTATAAACATGGACGATCTTATACTGATAATAAATCTTAAATGTCCATATTTGAGCACCAAATTGTAGTAACATTTCCGTTTTTAAAAAGCCTGGTTTCGTAGACGGGGTTTAGCCTAAGCCAGGACTAGGTCATAGTTCAATTAGGACATTTAAGGCATTTGAAAAAAAAAAAAAAAAAAAAAAAGCATTGCTGATGTGTGTGTTGTAAGACTAAACAAAGGAACTGATGTGTTTTAAGATGAAACGTCCTTGTCTGTGAAACCTTATGTGCAGACTTCATGTTTCTTGCAGTTCTCAGCCAAGCGCATCTTGAGTTTTTGGTTTACAATGGTTTTTTTAGTGCATCACTAATAAGGACTCCTTATGGGAAAAAAAAAAAAAATCTAACAGTTGATCTGTACTTTATTGTCACAAGTGAAGTACAGAGAGTTAACAATTTAGGAATACAAAATCATTTTAAAAGTCATTACAAAAGATTTATTGCAAATTGACACCAGGTTTATGCACAAAAACTAAAACTGTGATAAGCCACACCAGGCCGTAACTTCTCAGAAGTGATTGAACAAGTGGTGCAGTCTTTCTCCAAACCATCCGAGGCCAAACTTCTCTACCACAACGAATTATGGGTGAACCTTTTAGAAAAGTGTCTACAGAAGGATCCCCCCCCGATGGATAAAGCGTCTGGTATGTGTGGAGAAGGAAGTAAGAGTATGGAATTTACTGAATAATACTGCAAAGCAAAAGCTGAGGAGTAGGAATTCATGAAAGGGTTGTACATATTTAATCAGATAAGTTACGACGCCTGCCCTTCCAGTTCTGATGCAGGGGTGTCTGGCTCTTCATCATTGTAGATGTTCTCAGCCTAGAACAAGACATGTTTAGTCTGAGATTATGACGTTAACGGTAAGTCCTAATATCAAATGAGTTTATTAGTGACTTTCTTTACCGAAGGGAGGTAAATCTTTAAATGTGTTCACTGATCTTACCATCTGCCACACTTGCATAATGTTGTCCTCTGACACAGAACAGATTACCCAAGGTTCATTTGGGTTCCAGGAGAAATCGGAGATCTTAGCTGTGTGCCCTCCATGAATGAACTGCCAAAAAAAACAAAATGTCCTTAAATGTCTGAAGATATTTTAAACCAGTGCTGTTCTTTTAAACTTGGTATCCATCAAATAATTATTTGGAAATATACGCTACAAGTATACAAAAATACGAAGCAGGAATCAGCATATTAGAGTGATTATTGAAAGGTCATGTGACCTGGAGTAATGATTCAGAAAATTCACCACAGGAATAAGTTACATTTAAAAATATTATTACAACAGAAAATTAAATTAAAACAATATTACCGATAATTTATCTTTTTATTTTATTTATTTAGAATTTTATATAAAGAATATTAATTGTCATACTAACATTTTAACGTTTAAATAAAAGACTGCAATCTTAGCATGTTCTTGATTTGGTTTTGAAGCAGTTAGCAAGAATCTTCGGTCAGATTTTCTCTTTACTCACCAGCAGCTCAGGCGGCCCGTCCTCTGCGTCCTCCGCAGACTGCTCTTCTCCGATTTTACTAGAAGACATACACGTGACAATGTATTCAATATAGGTTTTAGGCATATGTAAATCTTAAATATATAGTCAGATGTTCACATTGATATCAGGAACGTACGATAAGACAGGGAAAAAAAAAAAGTCAATTTTCAGGAAAGAAAACCAATAGAATAGACGAAGTAATAAAGTGTTACCTTAGATCCCAAACATTGAGGCGTCTGTCTGTGCCACTGGAGGCAAGGATGGTCTCGTTATGGGGAGACCACTGGACCTGTCAAGGGCATCGACATTTTTGCTACAGTTCATTTTTCTTGGATTAAATGTGTGTTCCCTGGACCACAAAACCAAAGGGGAGTATATTTGTAGCCAAAAATACATTTCATGGGTCAGAAATAACAGAAAAATCATTAGGAGTTAAGGAAAAATGTTCCACGAAGGAAATCTCTACTGTAAACATTAATTTATTAGTAATATGCATTGCTAAGAACTTCATTCAGACAACTTTAAAAAGGCAATTTTTGTCAGCATTTAGGTTCTTTTTTGTTTCGTTGTTTTCTTTGCATCCTCAGATTCCAGTTTTTCAAATGGCTGTATCTCAGGCCAAATATTGCCCTATCCTAATAAACCATAAAATCTATTAAAAAAAAACGTATTTCTTCCACTTCCAGGTGATGTATAAAAATTTTGAATTACAATAAATGCATGGTTATGTGGTCCAGAGTCACATATTGTTACAGAGAATTTTGCGTGTTACCTGGAAGATTTCATCCTTGTGCGACTCAAAAGAGTGAAGCTTCAGTTTCAGGTTACGCAGATCCCACAATGCAACAGTCTGCAGCCACAAACAAACACATCAAACCGGTGAGTGTCAAAACTGAAGCACGCTTTGGGCTTCAGGGGTTCTTTTGCGAAACGTCTCGCAGATGTGTGCGCGTGTGCGATTAAGCGGATCACAGACCTTGTCTGCTGAGCCAGTGGCCAGAATGAACTCGCTGTAGGGGTTGAAGGACAGGCAGTTGACTTCAGCCGTGTGGGCGTCCACAGAATGACTAGGCTTTGCTGTGTTATTGGATCGTGTGTCCCAGCTGTAGCAGACAGACATTTCATCGAGTAAACCATCTTAGTTAAAAAAAAAAGTCCTATAGACCCTATCTGCTTCTCTCGACTTATTGAACATGATTGAGACCCGTGTGCACATGGCCTCTCCACGTTATACAAAAAGTGCTGAAACCACTGGCAAACATGCAAGCTGGAGTCTCTATTGAGATGTTTTGCTGCTTTCTTTCATGCAGCCAAAGTGCAATAACTGGAAAAACGTATTAGTGATTAATCATGCTTAACGATTGTGATTTAACCCGTCATATTTCGTCAATTCCTGACTCACATCATGAGTTTCTGGTCATCAGCCACAGAGCCGAAGAGTGATTCATGTAGAAGGTGCCAGGACACGTCCTCCACCACAGCTGTGTGCCCTGTGAAGATGGTCTTGGCATCAACTATCTTCCCCTCCTTTGGAACAGCACTGATGTCCCATAGGCAGATCGTCTAAAGTAGGGATGTAACGGGAATAAAAAATGTCTTATGATTATACTGACCAAAACGATCACGATTAATAGTGTTTTCACAGTATTGTTAAAAAAAGAAAAAGCACTGGCACAAACAGCTTCACCACGTTTTAAATTTAAAAACAAAAGAGAATGGAAGCACCCTGCAAAGTTTAAAATCTGAAAGTGTACAATGTATAAAATGATCATCTCTCAAACGAATGAGTAGACTCTGAACTGTTGAAACGAGACGTTTTTTAAAAGGAGTCCCAGGTAGGGATGTGCGGTACAGACAGAAAATAATATTGATATTTGATACTGATGATATTTTGCAGAGCGTGTTATTGTGCTGGTATCTTAGGGGCTACCATAGACAGTTGACCCCTGAAGAACTCTATGTGGTGGTCAGTTCTTCTTCAGTAAGTTTAAATGGACTTTTTGTACCTTTTACAGGCATTTTTATCCTTATAAAGCCATATTCCTGAAGTGCACATTATGTTTTAATCAAATTCTTATATTTTATCAGTGAATTAGTGTAATAAGATATTTGGGCAGTTCCAAGCAAATAAAATCAATATCGATAAAACTCATCATGCAGAGGAAACACAGGCAGCTGTATCAAAAGTGGTATTTAGATGTTAATGTTTAGTACAGAACATGAATGCATTTATAAAAAATGTTTTGATAAATGAAAAAAAACGTTAAAACCCCAGGAGGAGGCAGAATGTCACTGTTAATAAGTGATTCATTGTGATTAAACTGAATCCTTTAAAAAGGTTGATTCATTCAAGAACGAAACACTCAGAGGTGCAAAGAGATGTTCCTCAGAGATGCAAAACAGCTTACATATACATATATATATATATATATATATATATATATATATATATATACATATATATACATATATATATATATATATATATATATTAAAAAAAAAAAAAAAAAAAAAAAAAAAAAAAAAACATCCCATCCCTACTCCCAAGCCGCTTCATCTTTATGCATCGGTCTGAATGAAAATGCAAATTCATTCTTTGCCACTGGGTGTCGCTCTTGGAGCATAAAAAGATCACTAGTACTGCTTTATATTAAACTGACCGATCACCACAGGGGTTTGGATAAATTGATTGTTTGGGAGTCGTTGAAGAAATAAGGTAAAAATAAATACATATTATAACTAAAATGTAAATAAATAAAGCAATGAAAAAGTTTCATAAAAATTGTAAACCTCAGATTTAAGCCTTAAAAAAGAAAAAAAAAAGAAAAAAAAAAGGATTAATACATGATTATTTGTATTTGATCTGTTCCAAAACTAATTCTACAGAATTGATCTGAATTAAGTCTGTAAAATCCAACTAAGCTTGTTTTTCATCAACCGGTTGAAATTTACAGCAGGGCATGCAGATTCTGAATACTGTCATAATGATAATTCAAATATGAAATGGTAATACTAACCTAACTAAATTTATCATGATTTATCGTCAAACTGGTATTCATTACATCCCTAGTCTTAAGTTCAACGACAACACTTGATCCTAAAACATACAAGTATTAATTACAAAGACTTATTGGTGGTAACAAAAAAAATTACTTGAAATAAATGTAATAAAACTTTAGATAGTTAACAAGGCAACATTTATTATACTCAATTAGTTTATAGTATAATGACTAAAAATGGAACCAAAAAACCCCAAAGCTAAAAGTAATGAAAATTACCAAAAAATAAAACTTAAATATAATAAAAAAATAAAAAATAATAATAATACCATTAAAATATGCCAGTATTTTGAGGATCCTAAAGTAACACTGCTTTGAATAGAGATCACTCACATGGTCGTCCGAAGCACTAAGCAAGTTTCCACTCAGGTTGGAGTTCCAGGACAAACCGTATCCCTCCTTCTGATGCCCCCGCAGTCTCAGGTCTGGACTACACTCTCCACTGGGGTCTGCAAATGGACAGTTTACAATTACTCAAAGCGAGCGTCTTCCTCCATGATTTAATAAGGGGCTGCGTCAAATCTGACCGTCAAATGTGTCGTCAAGTCAAATTCCTTGTTTGTGCAAACATATTTTGTAATAAATCTTCTCTTCTGAAATAATCATGTGTGTATGGAACACAACGGCCGGTCATGTCACGGTTTTACCTGGAAATCTTCCATCTGAAACGTACCAGAAGCCTGAGAGTGAGCTTCAGAACTTAGCTTTTGTTTTTATTGTCTACTTTAAACTGATTTTAGAACGTGATGTGTACATTTAAACCCTTTTATGCAATGTATGGTGTAGTCCACGTATATCCACCCTATTGGTTAAGACTTCAATTTGCACATTTCTTGGAGGAAGCACTGCGCAGGGGCAGAATAATGGTTTACTTTTGTACTATAAATGTACAAAATAACCAGACGTCATATTAATTTATTTTAAAAATAATCGCTTGTTGCAAAGTTTACTTGGCTTCTTCGGATAAACTAAAAAACTTTTATTTTATTTACTAAAAGTGCATTCATTTTGGCATAAAATCTCAAAGTTATAGTGAGCGCTAAGGGGTCACTCTGTATAAATACGCAGATACATGCACAGCTGGCTGATAATTAGCGTATTCTGGGTCTGTGTGAAAGGTGCTCAATGTGTCTGAATTGGTTTTGAGGATGCAAGGATACATCTAGAGAGTGTTGTGTTTTCTGAGAGTGACGGAGAGCTGTGAAGGTTGTGCAGAAAGCCTGTATGAAAAGACGTCTTTGGCTTGCTTTATGCAAATGAATAAGCTCGCACAACTGCACGAGGTTGCGAACCTTTTTATGTGGCCAATTCTGCTGAGTGTAGAATTACTAAAAAAAAATTCAATGCAATTTATTAGCGCCCGAGACCCACTGACCTGGCTTGGATGGGTGTTTGGTGTAGTCAAACACCAGCACGTCCGAGGTGGGGGTCTTAGTGGCGATGATGCAGGGGTTTTGTGGCATGTATCTGGCTCTATTCACTTCTCCTTCATGGTTGATCTTAATTTCGATTTCGATCTTTCCGCTCACCGACCCAAACCCTCCGAACTCTGGGGAAAAAAATAAATAAAAATACAACCATTAGTAATGTCCACATCTATAATCTATCTCCCAGTTCAAATTTACCTACGAAATCATAAGTTTGTATCAAATTTAACAGTTAAATCTGGTTTCGCAGACTTTCATTCATCTTTGAAACCTAAAAGACCCGTCCCTTCGTT
Source organism: Puntigrus tetrazona (assembly GCF_018831695.1). NCBI lineage: Eukaryota > Metazoa > Chordata > Actinopteri > Cypriniformes > Cyprinidae > Puntigrus > Puntigrus tetrazona. The sequence goes on along the minus strand of NC_056709.1, from coordinate 14,375,596 downwards.
CAAAATCCATTTCATAGAACTCATATAAATGAAGATGTTTGATCCAAGTCTTCTGAGGAGACAAAACCGTAATATAGGATAAACAAATATAGGCTTTTATTCACATTAGCGTTGATCGATGCACATAAAGATCATCAAATATAGTCAAACAGAAGCTAAAGTGCTTGCTTTTGTTTATATGGATTACTTTTATTATGCATAAAAAGAATGGATGCATTTTGCTCTTAAATGGAAGGAGAAAGATCTTATATGAAGAGTTTATAAAAATTAAGTTTAAGTTTCAAAAATCTATTTTTTTATTATGTTTTATGCCGTTTTATCATGTAGGTAGTTTTTTTTTTACTTGATCAAAATAACATTTTGATTGAGATAATGCATGATAAAAAAATATATATATTTTTGCAAATAGTTAAAAATAGTTATCCGTTTTTGCAAATTAGCTCTTCGCATATTGGTTTGTGTTTTGTAATGACATGCAGTTGAGTACAGTGACTTTTTGTTTCCTTTTTAACCGAACTATCCCTTTAACATCCATCTAAAAACAGGCATAAACTCGATCCAGTCCACATGCAAGAGGCTGTCGGAAATGCATCGCGAAACAATTCCCTCTCATTCAAGTCAATCTGGCTTTCCCCCCACGTCCCGATCATACCTGCTGAAGAAACAAACACATCAAAAGAAATTTTAGTGTAATGAACTCGACATGACCGAAACACTAAATCATCATCCATTCGGCTCTCACCTCCTTTCTCGCTGTCGTAGTGGGACGCATCAAACTGAGCATCGTCGTTGGGGATCTGAACACTGGCGATGACCAAGTGGTTCTGCTCATCTGAAGTGTGTGTGCCCAACACCAGCCGATGAACCACGTAGTCCTTTCCCTCGGGCCTAGAAAAAGACAAACAATTAAATGTAGCTCTAGTCACGCGTTTCAGAAGATGAGGAGGCTAGTTCCTGGATTACCTGTTCACATCAGGAAGCCACTGCACCGTCAAACTCGGCCACTCAAGCGCGTGTGTCATGACTAGATCATACAGGAATGGAGTGTTTTTCTTCCAGATCTTGTATTCCTCGTTTATTACCCTCTCCTCCACTGCATCGTCGTACACTACGAAGAGAAGACAGGTAGATCAGTTCGGGCCGAATGCATCCAAACGAACACGTTTCACAATAATTGCAACGCGGGAGCTAATGGAGAAGTAAAAAGTTGTTGTATTATCAAATTTATGGGCAGAAACCTAAGTATAACGCGACTAGTAGTTGCAGCGCAACATATGAATGATGGAGGGAAGTCAAGAACAACAAAATTTCATTCTGCTTTGAGGAAACCCTCATTCCAGTCATCATTTAATGAAGTCGGTAGCTTTGACCTAAGTGAAAGGTGCTTATTTGGTAAAAAAAAATCTGTCACGGACTGTCACACTCATTCATTCTCATGTCAGTATGTGGGTCAAAACCGTTAGCATTTTAGGCTAAAGCTAACAAACTCTGGCAAAACAAAAAAAGCTGCACGAAATTCACTACGCAAAAACTTTACCTTCTTTGTCTGCCATTTTTGGCGTGCTTTTCCGCGGGATAGCCACTTAATGAGCTGTGGGGTTTACAGCCAAAAAGCAGAAAAAACAGCTTTGCGGGGTTTTACGCTCACGATTCTTTCAACGCCAGCTCGCTCGCGCATCCCACAAAACACGCGACGCAACGCAACTGTCCGATTCAGAACCGAGTCGCGCTTTTGAACCGATTCTTTTCATGAATCTGTCAAACTGATATGCTCAATATAAAAAAGCGATACTAATTATGCAGCTGAAAAACGTATTTTTTTAGTACATGTACTCGTGCTTGTATTTTTAGAAACACATTGTTTAGCAGGACAACTCTAATTCATATAATCGTCATTATTATTATTATTATTAATACAGGGAACAAGGATGAACAGTGATTAAAGAAGATAAAGAACAGTGAATGTTTCAGATGAACAGGTTTATTTAATAGTTTTGTAGAGGAAGTGGTTCGTTCAAACGAGTCGTCCAAATGAACCGATTCGCTAAAGTGAATCGACTTCCTCGTGCTACTCTGCGCATGCGCATTCACGTCACGCACTTTAGAGCGCGACAGTAAAGGTGACGTAATCTTTGCGCGCGCTGGTGTGATCAGTGTGAAATGTGTTGCCTTTATTCGGCGGTTTGACGTTATTGCCTCCCGACGAAACATGTAAATAGTGTTTTAAAATGACGAACAGTAACTGTTGCTCGCTTCAGACGGTCCCGCCGGAGCTGCAAGACTCTCAGAGTCGGTTGAACGAGTGTGAGAGTGCTTCTGTTGTGCTCAGGTGTTGTATGATGGTGTTATTCTGTAGCCGTGTAGAAATCAATAAGCAAACAAATATTCAAAAATCTTTTCTATTTATTAATCACTTCTTATTTAATCTCCTTTTTAGTCAAAAACAACGACGAGCTATTCTGAAACGAGAAAGAAGGAAAAGAAAACGTCAAGCTGTTGCTAAATTAAGAATAGCAGGTAATTTATAATAGCTTGTAATTTGATTATAGTTACACTGTATTTACACAATTTATTTTCTGTTATAATTTGCATATATATATATATATATATATGTGTGTGTGTGTGTGTGTGTATATATAATATTGGTATGTGTGTGCATGTATTATATATAATGTGTGTGTATATATATATATATATATATATATATATGTGTATGCATATATATATATATATATATATATATATATATATATATATATATATATATATATATATATATATATATATATATATATATATATATACACATACATAAACGCACATCTTTTTTGCTCTAGATCATTCACAAAATGAAGAGCACCAAACTGAAAATGAGGAAGAACAGATGGCTGATGAGCAGAGGTTTGTCCTTTGAAGTTCAGTACGATAAGCTATTATCAATAGAACAAATTATTATTAACTGGACAAACTGTCCAAATTTGTCGCACTGTTTTACAATCCAGTGAGCGATTACACCAGGAATGGCTGGAGAGGGAGAGAATTGCACAGGAAGAATTCAGGCTGAAAAGGGAGAGAGAAGAGGTGGCACAAAAGAAAAAGGAGGAAGAAGAGGTGAGCGATCTGTGACATTCTGCAATGACCTGGAGGAACCTCAATTTGGATATTCTTCTAATGCTCCAATAACTGCTTTTCTGTTGTTGCTTTTTTTTTGTAACCACAGAGGAGGATCAGAGAGGAATGGGAGGAGCAGCAAAGGAAAGAAAAAGAGGAGCAGGAGCAAAAGGAGCAGAAGAAGAGAGAGAGAGAGGTGATCCCTGCACTGGGAGGATAAAGATGCAGATGTCTACATATATCCTCTATTGAACCGTATACCAACAATTAAATATCAAGACATCTCATGCTGCCTGAGGCAAATCAGCCTTTAAGGGCTTCAAATTTGTCACTCATGGTTTTACATAGACACCATGTGCCATAAGACTGTGTATCATGTGTGCAGTGTGTGATTTTGCCTGTTTAGCAGAATATTGCGTCTTCATTTCCTTAACTAAGATACACAAAAATCATTAATGCAGCAAGTGTCCACTTCCAATGAAGAACATGTATCTTTTCATGTCACTTGGTTGTATGTTAAAGTTGCTTACTGATGCTGCATTAGAGAGCATCATTTTAATGTGCAGTAAGGCAGGGATTCTCAGTCGTTACCACTTTTAATATAATAATCACAATATGTTTTTTTTTTTTTTTTATCTTCTATGTTTTGCATACCTTTGCCTACCAGTTAGGAATTGGGAATTGTAACATTATCATTCAATTCAATTCAATTTTCATTAGTTAATGCCACAGTTTTTAATACATTTATACTATATCACTATATCACAGGAAATGCATAATTGTATCAATTTATTAGATTGTATGTGCTTTTGGATTATGAAAAAAAAAATAATGAAACCAAAAAAACTAAATTAAACACTCAATCGGAGAACACTAAAACAGAAGAACCGTATTTAATCTACATTTTTTTGGGGAAAAAAGTACATTTCCTAGGGCCCTAAATATACTATTTTTTTTTAAATTAAACTGTTTTAAATTGTATACATGTATGCTTTAATTAGATGTGGTTTTTAATTTTACTTTTATCTACAGTCTAATTTAACCATGCATGTGCTTAATGACTATAATGGGAAAAAAAAATTCCTCGGCTGTTAATTCCCAAAAAACCTTGAGAACCCCTGCTGTAAAGATAACTTCAGTCTATAATGTACAAATGATCTGACAGATTGTCTTAACCAGTTTTAACAGACATGTGCTCGCACACCACACAATTTCACCCGCCATACTGTGTATGTTTGCACCATTTATAGGAAGCCGTACAGAAAATGCTGGATCAAGCAGAGAGTCAGGTATCATCTTGCTTTCCATGTCGCGTTTAAGTTGGAAAATGCAGTTTGTTCAAATAATGAAAAATCTCATTTATTTTGGTGCATTTAGCTGGAAAATGGTGGTCCTTGGAAAAACCCTGATGCCCCAAAGGATTATGGAACAGAAAAGGACAAGGCAAACTGCCCCTTCTTCCTTAAAACGGGTGCTTGTAGGTTTGGAGACCGGTATGTATTCATCAAGCTGATGTTTTCAATCAGTTGAATTTCAATTCAAATTTTTTTCAATTTTAATAACGATTTAATTTGAACAGGTGCTCCCGAAAGCATGAACACCCAACATCCAGCACCACTCTGATGGTGAGGGGGATGTTTGTGACCTTCGGGATGGAGCAGAGCAGACGTGATGACTATGACACTGATGCCAGTCTTGAGTATAGCGAGGAGGAAATGCACCAGCAGTTCCTGGATTTCTATGAAGACGCTCTACCAGAGTTCAAGAACGCAGGGAGGGTGGTGGTGGGTCAGTAAAATTTAAAGCCTTTTTCTGGCCCGGAAGCGCGAGGCATTCAACATATCTCCGTCGTTTCTTTGCCCGGCGTAGCTAAAAATTAACCCACGATAGCGTGCATAAATCATCAACATATTAGAAAACATATATAACACACCACTACAATAAATAAAATGTTCCCCCTGAATGTAACATAATATATTTGAATCCTCTCGGGCAACTCCCTCTCACCGGGACAGAGAAACCGGAATTAGTCGGAGCTCAACCAGCGGTAAATGACAGTAAACGCAAAGCTCACTATTTTCTAAGCTCCGCCTTGCCCGCATTCTCCACTGCCGGCGGGAGGAGCCAACGAAAGCAGTGTTCGTGTGCCTAGAGGCTTTTCTTTATTAACAAAATAAATAATAATACAAAATAAAAAGTACAAAATAAACATATATATACAGGGGGGTCAGGTAAGGGCGGAGTCCGGCGGTACATATACCGCGGCGTATCCGTCGTTTCTTTGCCCGGCAGGCAGGGGGATGAGCTGTGTGCTCACACATATCTCGGACGGCGGGGTGAGGTACACCCACGAGGACACCAGCGTATGCACGGGGAAGAGACCGGTAGGAGAGGCGCAGGGCATAACGGCGGCGGTGACAAGGCTAAATCCCCTTCAGGTGTGCCTCGTCACACGCCGCCAGACCTGGCCAATATCCTGCCGGGAGCCTGGTGAAGGCGGCGAATATATATATGGTGACATATAGAGGAGGGCAGCCGACTATATATATATATATATATATATATATATATATATATATATATATATATATATATATATATATATATATATATATATATATATATATATATATATATGTATATATGTTAGTTTATTTTGTTAAATATATGTGTGTGTATTGTAAAATAAATTAAGGGTAAAATAATTGCATCTCAACTTTTACCATTTGTTAATTAAATAACATGTTTGTAATGAAATAAATGTGATAGTTTCTAAATGTATACGAAATCAGATCATTTTAAATTAAATAAAATTAACAATAATTTTTTCCTCATTTAAATAGGTGAGCTGCAACTTTGAACCGCACTTGAGAGGAAATGTTTACGTTCAGTACGACACGTAAGTTCAGAATTATTATATTTGTGACAACGCTACAGAGGAGGCTTTTTTTATTTCGATATGTCTGTTTACATGCCTGCAGAGAGGAGAAATGTAGAGAAGCTTTTCTGATGTTTAATGGCCGCTGGTATGCTGGAAGACAACTGCAATGTGAATTCTCCCCAGTAACAAGATGGAAGACAGCCATATGTGGTAAGTAGAAGTTTCCTTATTCTATCACTATTTAGCCTTTCTTTGTCTATTTTATATATTATGTCTAAATGCAAATTATTTAAACACCCATATATTTTCTTTGTTTTCAGGACTTTTTGACAGGCGGAAATGTCCAAAGGGAAAACACTGCAACTTTCTCCACGTGTTCAGAAACCCAGATAATGAATTCTGGGAGGCGGACCGTGATCTTCATATGTCCCCCGATCGTGGTGGAGGATTTTCTAGTCGCCATTTAAGCAGCAGAGATGGAGCGCGGTCCCAACGTGCAAATAGTCCTGAGCACATATCCCAGCGCAGAAGGACAGATCGAAGGAGCCACAGCCGTGAGCGGTACGCTTACAGGGGAAGACGGAGCAGAGAGAGGCGGGGTCACAGTAGAGAGAGGCAGAGTCGCAGCAGAGGGAGACACAGCCGAAATGGGGAAAAGCATAGCCGGAGCAGAAGCAGAGAGAAAAGGAAATCAGAACAATCGATGACAAGGAGATCAGTGTCTCAGAAAGACCAATCTAAAAGGAGGAGCCGATCCAATAGCAGAGAGCGCTTAAAGCAAGGTGAATGTACATCAGCAGACCCGAGAAGATGGACGTCAAAATCGAACAGTCCAGAACGGGTGTCCAAAAACAGATCTGCGAAACGGAGGAGGCACAGGACGGAAAGCCAAAGCCCGGAAAACTCTGACCAGATGGATACACATCACCACAAGCACTCTAAAAAGAGCAAGAAGAAGAAAAAGGGCAAAAAGAAACACAAAAGAAAGAAGAGTAAATCACACAGCTCAAGCTCGGAGTCGGACGAGGAGCGTGACGAGATGCCGGCTAAATCAGAAGAACGTACAGCTTCATCCGCAGATGGAGTAGAGACCACAGATTTAGATGGCTGTCATCCAGAAGAGGAAATCCATTGTGCTCTTACGGATGCTACCACCGTCACACAGTCTGGATAGATTATATTAAAATGTGTTTATGTGGTCTTAAAGCTGCTGTTGTTATTTTAGTTTGCATAAAATTTTGCTGATGAAAACTTCCTGTATATTTGTAATTAAATCTACTCCTTTCTGAAAGTCTTGGTGAGGTTCCAACATGTCACGTGGGTAAGCGGATATCAGGGACGATCTTATTTAAAGTGATATAAGCAGGACATATTTAATTCTATATTGTAACGTTCATTAGAGTAAAACAGATTACCAACAAAGAAAAATATTTGATGGGCACGCGATTCTGTCCCTCAGACGTGGATTGGATGGATATGAATCTCATATTCAGTTCTCCCTCCATTGAATCCACATGGCAGTGGCATTTGACTCTAAAGGAGCAAAGCTTAAGCAGATGAGATGAATTGGAGAGGTCTTGCCTTCACGACCTGAGAGAATGTATTGTGTATCAATGAAGTTTATTTGCAAAAACATAACTTCTTAGTAGTTGTTTAACCTAGTCAAAATTGAAGGAATAGTTCAACCAAAAATTTTAATTCTGTCAACATTTACTCAAGCCTGTATGAATTTATTTGTTCTGACCAACACAGAGGAAGACATTTTGGGGAAAAAAAGGAAGAAATACTATGGAAGTCAATGGTGACCCAAAAACAGCCTGGTTACAAACGTCCTTCAAATTATCTTTGTGTTCGGCAGAACAAATAAAAACATACAGGCTTGGAACTCCGTAAGGTTGAGCAAATGTTGACAGAATTAAAATTTTGTGGTTAACTATTCCTTTAAAAATAACCCAACAGCAGACTGATTGGTAATACACAATAAAAAAAACAGTTTTTATCTGTTTTTGCAAATTAACTCTTTGTATAATTTATTTTAATTGATTTATTAATCAAAAACGTCTGTGGAAATCCGTGTTGTAAAACAAATTTATTTATGATTGGATTCAATTATTCTGTCTGTTACCGAAATCAGAGGGTCCCTGTTAAAAGGATCGTTTTTTTCTTCTTTTTTTTATGCATAAATGTATATATTTTGTGTTGGTGACCACAGTTTTCAGTCCCTCATAGTATGGGAAACAAACAATGTTAAAGTCAGTAGAGACCAGAAACTTTATTTACCAAGATTCTCCAAAATGTTTTCTATCTTCACCTTCATTTTTGGGTGAACCGTCCTTTTAAGATACACTTCCGCACTTTCCATTCAACGACGAGTATGTGTACTAAACATTTTTATCGGTAAAAGATCATTAAAGATTGGCACAACGCGCTGCAGTATCTGACTTTATTCTTTAGTTCTGATGAAGTTTCAAAAGACATTTTCAAGAGGAAGTCAGAAAATCCGATGATGACAGCATATGAAGATGACTTAAAGGAAAAAGGCATGAGGGTGGTGGAGGAGAATCTTTGGCATTGGAAAGAAAACAGCTGGCTGTTAAATGGCAGATGCCTGATATGCTAATTTAGTGTCTACACGAACAAATCATTACAGTGTTTCTGGTCAAGACTTTGTTCATCTTTACTTGTGCCTTAATTACAATTCTGAATGTAGAGTTTACATCTATCTCCACCTTTGGAGCCGAAGAAGATTGTTTGGTCCGTAACACTTCAGCGAGGCTTTGTCTTGAACGGCGACAGCCCGTTGATTCGGATCTGCGGAGAGTTGCATAAGATACTGGCAACGGTGCGAGCCGGAAATGAGCGTTTTAAGGCAGCTGAAGGTGAGAGGTAATGCTTAAAATCTACGGATAAGACATTGTGTGCAGATGCCGACACTAAACTTTGCTACACGTGTTCTGATCCTGAATCCGAGCCGAGCGCTATGGGAAATTTGCATAACTACTAAGATAGTGTTGCACGAGCATTCAAACGTGCTTGATTCCCTCAGATGTTTGGCAGTAGAAATGCAAGCGTCGGTATCTAACCGTTTACGCAGGAAGTGCTGATTACTGGTTTTGCCCGCAAGCGAACCTAAAAATGCAAATGTAGAGAAAATGCCCACTGAGAGAAAAAAAAAAAAAAAAAGGAGATGCGTGTTAGTGTTTGGGGAGGATGTGCTCCCGTCATTTATGTCAGTCCGATCTCCTCCAGAACGCTACGAGGTGTCTCAGCTTCCTGTTAACAGGTAAGGATCAGAGAAAGAACATTTAACGACTTGAAAAGGCTCGACTGTCGCTTCGTATGCTAACATATATATGTTCCTCACCTCTTGCAGCATGTCAGCCTGCTCTATGGCCTTCAGAACGTTCTTCTTCGACGTCTCCTGGGCTTCGCCGCCCAGTATGAACTCATCCAGAATGTAATAGGCTTTCTCGAAGTTGAAGATAATGTCCAGTTCACACACCTGGTGTTCAAACATACACAAAGTCAAAACTCCATTCGCGCCTATTGATCAGTCTAATATATATTTTTTAGACATTTCATCAGAATCGGCGGCAAGTGACCCAGTGAAAGAAAACTGGCAGCCGTATTAGTGTTTTATTTGAGCAGAAGATTTTTAAGAAATCTTTTGCGAAACTCCAGCGCTGGGTTGCCAGGTTGTGAAAATTAATCAAATCACTGGGCAGAAAATGCATAGATTTATGAAAAAAAAAAAAAAAAAAGCTCTTATCGGGTGATTTTATCTCTTGAAATCTGTCCGCCGCAAAAGCCTGTGAAGGCTTGTTACCAGTGTGAATGCAAATTTAAATGAAACATTTTCACGATGAACAATAGGCAGTTTATAAATATCACAGAGAAGTGTATGCTTAATAAATTGAGAGAAATTACTACTTTTTTGTGGATGTGCTTTTTGGAGTAATTGTCATACAGGGTTGGAGCCATATAAGGGCGAGAGATGCAATTTTTCTTGAGGTTAACATACGGACATAAACACTCACACTGCCAAAATATTTGTCCAGCAGCTCCACATATCTGTGGATGATTTCCAGGGTTATCAACTCATTTTCCTGGTCCTCCACAGCGCAGCAAAAGTACAGGCTGGCGTATCTGAAATGCAAAATAAGCTCACCACATAAATTCAAACAGTACAAACAAAGTGAAAAGCTTTTCTATGGTCCTCTTTCTGTCTTTCGGCGTAAATCTACAGCATAAACCATTAAAAACAACATAGATTTGTCCTGGGCAATCATTCTCATCTATCTTGTTGACGATATCAAAGGCAATATGACTGTGATTAATGTAGCACTAGGTAATATAATAGGCCAAAAGTTGAAAACTGACAGTATATAATTTTTTATCAAATATATAAAACGAAATACCATACTCAAACATATCATGACAGGTTAATTGGGGAAAGATTTATATTATTAGCATGTATTAAACACACTCACTCACACACAGACACACACACACACATACATACATATACATATATATGTGTGTGTGAGAGAGAGAGAGAGAGAGAGAGAGAGAGAGAGAGAGAGAGAGAGAGAGAGAGAGAGAGAGAGGGGGAAATATATATTTGCATCATGCTTCGTTCCTCATTGAAGCCATTAAACACAATCAAATCTTGTCAGATTTTCTTGTCTGTTTTTTTTTTTTTATTGTTGCTTTAAATCCAAGATGTGATTCTCCTTATAGTGTGTTGGTTTGGTTCATGTAACTCTTTCACCAAGACTTTTAAAAAAGTTAGTAGGAAAAAAACACTTCCAGACCCAGGGCACTTAAAAAATGAAAGCAAAAGTTCAAATGAGTTATTAAAGAAATGCTTATTTACTACAGTTTATTCAACACACACACACACACACATATATATACACACACATATATATATATATATATATATATATATATATATATATATATATATATATATATATATATATATATGTGTGTGTGTGTGTGTGTGTGTGTGTATGTATATGCATACACACACACACACACACACACACACACATATATATATGTATATGTATATATATTATGGTTTTAAATGTTGAATACAGTTGAGAATGTCAAAATCTCAAATATGGGATGGGTGATAAAAACATTAAAGGTGTTTAAAACTAGCTACTACTAGGTTAGTCAAATCACCGTTTATTAAATATGTCTCACGACACAAAAAAACAAGGGATTTCTGCCCTCGATGCCTTTTATTTAGTCAGTGAACACCCAACTATATCACGTTCACGGAAAGTACCAAACACGGCGGACTTGTACTTCCTCGCATGCAGTCCGGCGTGGCTTTCTAACCTTTTATAGACTATTTTCAGATCTCTCCATTCCAGGAAACTGCACATCTTGGGTTTTCGCGCCAGCACCATCTGAATGACCTCCCGGGAGATCTTCTTCTTCTGAGTGTCAGACAGCGGCACGTACCATTTCTGGAGCCGCAGCTTTCCCTGCCTGCTGAAGAGCAGCATGAACTGCATCTAAAAAGAGGGAGAGACGGAAAGAGCCCCGGCCGTGTTTGTGCATCATAAGTGTCTAGTCGAGTCGAGCCGAGATAGCGTTAAACAATTCCAGTCGTACAGTCTAGAAACGTTCGTCACGTTGACAGTTTAAAAGCAGGCGGTTCGTATGTATCATAACCAAACCCTTTTGGATAAACAGCTTCTGTTTTTCCGCAACAAAGCGGAAGGATCGCGTTAGCAAGAAGGCTGCGGCCGTGAAAATGTTAAACATATGAACTATTCACACTACACAAGCGCGAGCATTCCCTACAGCGAGTCCAAATAACCCAATAAATTCCACAAAAATGCGTGAAATTAAAAACAAGTCGCTTTTACCTTAAAGTTTATATCACACTCGATTCCGTGAGCATGGGCTTTGTGTCTGATGGCAGTAAACGCAGATGTGAGAGTCCCGTTACACGGACGCATCGCTTTTTCACTAGATGCCTGGAATCCTGTCCTCTGATTGGCTCCGGCTCTCACCGATGAGACTCTTTATTGGTCCAGGACCGAACAGGATTGGTGAAGCTCCTGTACGACAATAAATAAATACGTAAATATATAGAAAGTAAATAAATACATCCGCATGCATTTCGCATATATTAGGCTATATTTTGTAAATAATAAAAAGAGTACACACTAGTACAAACAGTCTCTGGTCACTTTAAACTGTTCCATCGTAAATATAGCCTACATTGTTAGCCACAAGTTTGAAGATTTTTATGTTTTTGAAAGAAGTCACCAGAAAATATTGTTTTTTTCTATATGACTACGTTTTAAGTAAGATATAATGTTTTGTTTCTGTGAGTTTGCAGCATCATTACTCCACTGACTTGTGGAAAATGTGCCAAATATTTTTAAAAACGAAGTTATGTTTTTCGGCGCTAGAGGGCGCAGCGAGCGGCAGGTTGAGTCTCTCGGGTTCCCAGGAACTTGATGCAATGTGGATAGGATCATGTGTGCCTCTTCTCACCTTCCTGAGGTCCACAATTTATTTGTTTATATTAAATGTAATAGCAACAAATGCAACTTAATAAAGCATTTTTATCACATTAAGAAAAACACTTGACAGTAAAACATAGTTTTGCTGGAAAAGTTCTTTCTAATAAATTCTGGCATTATTTCCTTGTCACTCTGAAGACTTTCTTCTGTTGAAGACAAAAGAGGATTTTGTGAAATGTTAACAGTAGAAACAATTTAATTTTGAGCCACACTCAAAAAAATATATCATGGCATAGTTTATTATTAAGTATTTGCATTCTTTTTATTTAAATAATCGTTTTTATCAAAAAATGATGCAGTCAGATTACTTAAAATGAATCTAAAGCTGCAAATTGTTTAAACTATTAGATTTAATCAGTTGAAAGGTATGAATGTAGTTCACGTGTAGCTAGATGTGATACAAACAACATATAAACAGTTACATTTTAGGAGACCGGTTTACGTACAGATTTCAGGAAACGGAAATGTTTATAAGCGGAAATGACGTCATTCCACGCTCCGCTCGGTAGAGGGCGGCAACAGCAGCAGGAGAAGCAAAGTTTCTATTAAAAATTTGCGCTACAACAACGTGGATCGTGGACTGGTTATAAGGTGAGTTACATCTACAGTCATCCTTTATAATCTTTTGGTTGTATAAAATGTATTATTAGCGTTGAGAATATCATATTAAGTTAATATTGAATGTCCATTAGCTAGCTAACTTGCACGTGCTCCTAACACATGAGCCAACTTTAGCTGCTCATTATCTGTCAGTATTAGACCGATTAGTAATATAGAGAAAGTTTTTATTTACAAATAGGAAGCATCAGTTTTATTAGTTATATTGAAATATACAAACAGTTTTGGACAAATTGTGCACCCCTACAAGTGTGCTTTTTATTATTATATTTTTTGGCATAAATCATTTTTAACTTTTTTTTTCCCCAAATGCAGAAAGCGTTTGTGTTACGTGTTCGTGTTGTGTCGTGTGTTGATAGATAGTTTAGGGGGAAGTTAAGTAGCTGGAGACTGTTTTGATTTATTTTCTTTACTTTAGCACCGCCTCGTCTCTTCTTCCCGTTCCCTTCATCTTGTGTTTTTGTTCCTGTAAATACTGTAAATAGTGTACGTGTATATATACCTTTTTCCTTTTTGTTCTATCACCATTACACCTCTTGTATTTAATAATCACCTACACAAATAAAAGTATTATCTCGTACATTAGTTTGCACTGTTTTCTTTGTCCCACACACTATACGCACGTTTTTTAATGTCTATCTTTTTAAATGTTATACCCCAGTACCCCTAGACCTACGTGGGGTCGTAACAGTTTGAAAACCATAAGGTTTGGATTTTGTGTGCTCTTTATTATACAGAGCAGTAAAATGCTCAATGCCTGTAGCACCAGTGTTATGTTCAAAACGAGGTTTATTGTTTTGTTTAATATATTGTTACGTGTATCTGTGACTTTAATATGATTGAGCCCATAGCTGGTGTTGGGGAATTCCGTTCCATGAGTGGTGACGTCATTGAGGATTCCGGATATAAAGGCCGTCAGGCGAAAATGGCGGTCTCTCTCTTTCTTTGTTCTCCGTTTCCCACGGTTCTGGTGGCGTCTCCCTTATTGCCTCTTCTGAGGCTGGTATTTTGTTTTGTTTAATGAATTTTGTTTTTATGTGGTTTCTTTTTGATTATCTTATCAGTAGCGGGTAGTTTATCTTATTAGTTCACGTTTTGTTGAGTTAGTAAGAGCTGAGGAGGGAAGTAGTTGTCCGGAAGACTCACCCGTTCTGGTTTTGTTTGTCGGCAGACAGGTAAGAGCTGCAATCCGAGAACAGGGGTAGTCAGGGCTTGCTTCCTTTAGTTTTCCTACCCGCGATTTGTTATCCTTCATGTTTCGTTTATAAGTCATGTGAATGTTTTTTTTTTTATTATTTTGAGAATTATTCAATAAATGGAGGTGTCTTAAATTCATATCGGGTGTTGTGACTCTTTTATATGTTCGCCTGTATATTTTTCGTTTATTTTTAAGCGAGCCACAAATCACTTATGGGCAGTAACAACATATAATACAATTTTTGTCTCCCACTCACTATTACAAATCTACATCCCCATCTAGAAGTCTAAGAAGAAGCACTAGTGAGCAACTTTAAGATTGTTTGCCTCTTTAAGATGAATCGCTTTATGTATTGTGAAACATTTTTAACACAAATTTAATGTGGAACAGAAGCGCATTAAGCAACATCCACCAAACATCTCTCATGATTACATTTTTTTTTCATATTTTAACCTTTAAAAATGAATTCTAAATGTTTTAAAAGGTGTAAGAAAATAACACAACATACATTTTTTTAAGAATATCTTTAATGTGTGTAGTTTTTATGTGTAATGTGCATAAATAGAAATCTACTAATATCTAATATTTCTACTTTTTTGTTTTTTTTCTCTAATATCTAAGATTTCTGCTTTTTTGTTTTTTTTTCTCTAATATCTAAAATTTCTACTTTTTTGTTTTTTTCTGTAATATGTAAGTTTTCTACTTTTTTTTGTTTTTTTTTTCTCTAATATCTAAGATTTCTACTTTTTAGTTTTTTTCTCTAATATCTAAGTTTTCTACTTTTTTGTTTTTCTTTAATATCTAAGTTTTCTACTTTTTTGTTTTTTTCTGTAATATCTAAGATTTTTACTTTTTGTTTTTTTCTCTAAGATTTCTACTTTTTTTGGTTTTTCTGTAATATCTAAGATTTCTACTTTTTTGTTTTTTTCTGTAATATGTAAGTTTTCTACTTTTTGTTTTTTTCTGTAATATGTAAGTTTTCTACTTTTTTTTTTTTTTTTTTTTTTCTCTAATATCTAAGATTTCTACTTTTTTAGTTTTTTTCTCTAATATCTAAGTTTTCTACTTTTTGTTTTTCTTCTAATATCTAAGATTTCTATTTTTTTGTTTTTTCTGTAATATCTAAAATTTCTACTTTTTTTTGTTTTTTTCTGTAATATTTAAGATTTCTACTTTTTTGGTTTTTTTCTCTAATATCTAAGATTTCTACTTTTTTGTTTTTTTCTGTAATATCTAAGATTTCTACTTTTTTTGTTTTTTCTTTAATATCTAAGATTTTTACTTTTTGTTTTTTCTAAGATTTCTACTTTTTTTGTTTTTTTTTCTCTAATATCTAAGATTTCTACTTTTTTTGTTTTTTTTTTCTGTAATATCTAAGTTTTCTACGTTTTTGTTTTTTTCTTTAATATCTAAGATTTCTACTTTTTTTTTTTTTTTCTAAGATTTCTACTTTTTTTTTGTTTTTTCTCTAATATCTAAGATTTCTGCTTTTTTGTTTTTTTCTAATATCTAAAATTTCCACTTTTTGTTTTTTTTGTAAGTTTTCTACTTTTTTGTTTTTTTCTCTAATATCTAAGATTTCTACTTTTTAGTTTTTTTCTCTAATATCTAAGTTTTCTACTTTTTAGTTTTTTTCTTTAATATCTAAGATTTCTATTTTTTTGTTTTTTCTGTAATATGTAAGTTTTCTACTTTTTTTTGTTTTTTTCTGTAATATCTAAAATTTCTACTTTTTTTGTTTTTTTTCTGTAATATCTAAGATTTTTACTTTTTTGTTTTTTTCTCTAAGATTTCTACTTGTTTTTTTTCTGTAATATCTAAGATTTCTACTTTTTTTGTTTTTTTCTGTAATATCTAAGATTTCTACTTTTTTTGTTTTTTTGCTTTAATATCTAAGATTTTTACTTTTTTTTTTTTCTCTAAGATTTCTACTTTTCTACTTTTTTTAGTTTTTTCTGTAATATCTAATATTTCTACTTTTTTGTTTTTTTCTGTAATATCTAAGTTTTCTACTTTTTTTGTTTTTTCTTTAATATCTAAGATTTCTACTTTTTTTTTTTGTAATATCTAAGATTTCTACTTTTTTTTTTTGTAATATCTAAGTTTTCTACTTTTTTTAGTTTTTTTCTGTAATATCTAAGATTTCTACTTTTTTTGTTTTTTTCTGTAATATGTAAGTTTTCTACTTTTTTTGTTTTTTTCTGTAATATCTAAGATTTCTACTTTTTTTTTTTTTTCTGTAATATCTAAGTTTTCTACTTTTTTTTTTTTTTCTGTAAGATTTCTACTTTTATTTGTTTTTTTCTCTAAGATTTCTACTTTTTTTGTTTTTTTCTAAGATCTAAGTTTTCTACTTTTTTTTTTTTTTTCTGTAATATCTAAGATTTCTACTTTTTTTTTTTTTTTCTCTAATATCTAAGATTTCTACTTTTTTGTTTTTTTCTGTAATATTAAGATTTTTACTTTTTTTTTTTTTTTCTCTAATATCTAAGATTTCTATTTTTTTATTTTTTCTGAAATATCTAAGATTTTTACTTTTTTGTTTTTTTCTCTAAGATTTCTACTTTGTTTTTTTCTCTAATATCTAAGATTTCTACTTTTTGTTTTTTTTCTCTAATGTAAAATTTCTACTTTTTTGTTTTTTTCTGTAATATGTAAGTTTTCTACTTTTTTGTTTTTTTCTCTAATATCTAAAATTTCTACTTTTTTGTTTTTTTCTGTAATATCTAAGTTTTCTACTTTTTTTGTTTTTTCTGTAAGATTTCTACTTTTATTTGTTTTTTTCTCTAAGATTTCTACTTTTTTTTTTTTTTCTCTAAGATCTAAGTTTTCTACTTTTTTGTTTTTTTCTGTAATATCTAAGATTTCGGCTTTTTTTTTTTTTCTCTAATATCTAAGATTTCTACTTTTTTTTTTTTTCTGTAATATTAAGATTTTTACTTTTTTGTTTTTTTCCTCTAATATCTAAGATTTCTATTTTTTTATTTTTTCTGAAATATCTAAGATTTTTACTTTTTTTTTTTTTCTCTAAGATTTCTACTTTGTTTTTTTTCTCTAATATCTAAGATTTCTACTTTTTTTTTTTTTTTTTCCTAAGATTTCTACTTTTTTTGTTTTTTCTCTAATATCTAAGATTTCTACTTTTTTTTTTTTTTCTCTAAGTTTTCTATTTTTTTTTTTTTCTCTAATATCTAAGATTTCTACTTTTTTTGTTTTTTTCTCTAAGATTTCTACTTTTTTTGTTTTTTCTTTAATATCTAAGATTTCTACTTTGTTTTTTTCTCTAAGTTTTCTACTTTTTTTTTTTTTTTTTAATATCTAAGTTTTCTACTTTTTTTTTTTTTTTCTGTAATATCTAAGATTTCTACTTTTTTGTTTTTTTTCTCTAAGATTTCTACTTTTTTTTTTTTTTTTTTTTTCTAAGATTTCTACTTTTTTTTTTTTTCTCTAAGATTTCTACTTTTTTGTTTTTTTTCTAAGATCTAAGTTTTCTACTTTTTTTTTTTCTGTAATATCTAAGATTTCGGCTTTTTTGTTTTTTTCTAATATCTAAGATTTCTATTTTTTTTTTTTTTCTGTAATATTAAGATTTTTACTTTTTAGTTTTTTTTCTAATATCTAAGATTTCTATTTTTTTATTTTTTTCTGTAATATCTAAGATTTTTACTTTTTTGTTTTTTTCTCTAAGATTTCTACTTTTTTGTTTTTTCTTTAATATCTAAGTTTTCTACTTTTTTTTTCTGTAATATCTAAGATTTCGGCTTTTTTGTTTTTTTTTTTTCTCTAATATCTAAGATTTCTACTTTTTTTTTTTTCTGTAATATTAAGATTTTTACTTTTTTAGTTTTTTTCCTCTAATATCTAAGATTTCTATTTTTTTTATTTTTTTCTGTAATATCTAAGATTTTTACTTTTTTGTTTTTTCTCTAAGATTTCTACTTTTTTGTTTTTTTTCTCTAAGATTTCTACTTTGTTTTTTTCTGTAATATCTAAGTTTTCTACTTTTTTTGTTTTTTCTTTAATATCTAAGTTTTCTACTTTTTTTTTGGTTTTTTCTGTAATATCTAAGTTTTCTACTTTTTTTGTTTTTTTCTCTAAGATTTCTACTTTTTTTTTTTTTCTCTAATATCTAAGTTTTCTACTTTTTTTGTTTTTTCTTTAATATCTAAGTTTTCTACTTTTTTTAGTTTTTTCTCTAATATCTAAGATTTCTACTTTTTGTTTTTTTCCTAAGATTTCTACTTTTTTGTTTTTTTCTCTAATATCTAAGATTTCTACTTTTTTTGTTTTTTTCTCTAAGATTTTTACTTTTTTTGTTTTTTTCTCTAAGATTTCTACTTTGTTTTTTTCTCTAATATCTAAGATTTCTACTTTTTTTTTTTTTTCTAAGTTTTCTATTTTTTTTTTTTTTTCTCTAATATCTAAGATTTCTACTTTTTTTGTTTTTTTCTCTAAGATTTCTACTTTTTTTAGTTTTTTTCTCTAAGTTTTCTACTTTTTTTGTTTTTTCTTTAATATCTAAGTTTTCTACTTTTTTGTTTTTTTCTGTAATATCTAAGATTTCTACTTTTTTGTTTTTTTCTCTAAGATTTCTACTTTTTTTGTTTTTTTCTCTAAGATTTCTACTTTTTTTGTTTTTTTCTCTAAGATTTCTACTTTTTTGTTTTTTCTCTAAGATTTCTACTTTTTTGTTTTTTCTTTAATATCTAAGTTTTCTACTTTTTTTTTTTTTTTCTGTAATATCTAAGTTTTCTTTTTTTTTTTTTCTCTAAGATTTCTACTTTTTGTTTTTTTTTCTCTAATATCTAAGTTTTCTACTTTTTTTGGTTTTTCTTTAATATCTAAGTTTTCTACTTTTTTTTTAGTTTTTTTCTCTAATATCTAAGATTTCTACTTTTTTAGTTTTTTTTCTCTAATATGTAAAATTTCTACTTTTTTTGTGTTTTTTCTAAGATTTCTACTTTTTTTTTTTTTTTTTCTCTAATATCTCAGATTTCTACTTTTTTTGTTTTTTTCTCTAAGATTTCTACTTTTTTGTTTTTTCTCTAAGATTTCTACTTTTTAGTTTTTTCTCTAAGATTTCTACTTTTTTTAGTTTTTTCTGTAATATCTAAGTTTTCTACTTTTTTTTTTTTTTTCTCTAATATCTAAGTTTTCTACTTTTTTTTTTTTAATCTAGTTTTTTTCTGTAATATCTAAGTTTTCTACTTTTTTTTGTTTTTTTTTCTCTAATATCTAAGATTTCTACTTTTTTTTGTTTTTTTCTCTAAGATTTCTACTTTTTTGTTTTTTTCTCTAATATCTAAAATTTCTACTTTTTTGTTTTTTTCTGTAATATCTAAGATTTCTACTTTTTTTTTTTTTTCTCTAATATCTAAGATTTCTACTTTTTTTTTTTTCTAAGTTTTCTACTTTTTTGTTTTTTCTTTAATATCTAAGTTTTCTACTTTTTTTTTGTTTTTTTCTCTAATATCTCAGATTTTTACTTTTTTTTTTTCTCTAAGATTTCTACTTTTTTGTTTTTTTTATTTAATATCTAAGTTTTCTACTTTTTTTGTTTTTTTTCTCTCTAATATCTCAGATTTTCTTTTTTTGTTTTTTTCTCTAAGATTTCGGCTTTTTTTGTTTTTTCTTTAATATCTAAGATTTCGGCTTTTTTTGTTTTTTTTCTCTAATATCTAAGATTTCTACTTTTTTTTTTTTTTTTCTCTAAGTTTTCTACTTTTTTTAGTTTTTCTTTAATATCTAAGAATTCTTTTTTGTTTTTTTCTGTAATATCTAAGTTTTCTACTTTTTTTTTTTTTTTTCTGTAATATCTAAGATTTCTACTTTTTTTTTGTTTTTTTCTCTAAGATTTCTACTTTTTTTTTCTTTAATATCTAAGTTTTCTACTTTTTTTGTTTTTTCTTTAATATCTAAGTTTTCTACTTTTTTTTTTTTTTCTGTAATATCTAAAATTTCGGCTTTTTTTGTTTTTTTTTCTCTAATATCTAAGATTTCTATTTTTTTATTTTTTTCTGTAATATCTAAGATTTTTACTTTTTTTTTCTCTAAAATTTCTACTTTTTTGGTTTTTTTCTCTAATATCTAAGTTTTCTACTTTTTTTTTTGTTTTTTCTTTAATATCTAAGTTTTCTACTTTTTTTTGTTTTTTTTCTCTAAAATTTCTACTTTTTTTGTTTTTTTCTGTAATATCTAAGTTTTCTACTTTTTTGTTTTTTTCTCTAATATCAAAAATTTCTACTTTTTTTGTTTTTTTCTGTAATATCTAAGTTTTCTACTTTTTTTTTTTTTTCTCTAATATCTCAGATTTTCTTTTTTTTTTTTCTCTAAGATTTTTTTTGTTTTTTCTTTAATATCTAAGATTTCGCTTTTTTTGTTTTTTTCTCTAATATCTAAGATTTCTACTTTTTTTGTTTTTTTCTCTAAGTTTTCTACTTTTTAGTTTTTCTTTAATATCTAAGTTTTCTACTTTTTTGTTTTTTTCTGTAATATCTAAGTTTTCTACTTTTTTTTGTTTTTTTTTTCTGTAATATCTAAGATTTCTATCTACTCTTCTATCTACTTCTACTATAAATGTTTCTCTAATATATACTAATATCTAAGTATTATTCCAGAAAGTAAGCGTATAAATCTTCGTTCATCTTCTTGGTTTCCACTGGTTTCAGTTTCTTTCTTATGTTGTTCGAAGGCTGGGTACGTGGCATCAGCTTTTTTCCAGGCTGCAATATAGACGAGATTTAACTCACGCTACTGATTCACGTTACAATATTTAATAAGCAAAGCCAAAGTACTGGACATGTATTGCTGGTTCTGTGCACCACTTACTACTCTCAGCGGTTGAGAAAGTGATCTCTCCAGTCTTTTCTGCCTCCGTTCTTCAAATAAAGCTTCACGTCTGAGGCGTTCCTCTTTCTGCTCCCTGTGAAAGAGAAAAAGAAATAGGTTTTAAAGAGCCACTCAATCCTGTACTGAACTGCTGATGATCACCCGTCAGCTTGTAGCTATGCATTCATTTATTTTACCTGTCTTTATTTTGTTTGCAAATCTGCTTTTGTAATTTGCAGAGGTCCTCAGGAGGTATGTGTTCCGTCGAATCAAGAAAGACAGAAATACATTCCTCGAGGTGGAGCATCGTAATTAATGGATACACATCCCAGAAATCCGGCAAGCCATAGCTCTCCGTGACCTTCCCGAGCTCCTCACACAACTTTTTGTTCTCTGCCCGTTTCTGGTGAGACAGACAGAAAAGGATGAGCTCGAACGCTGACAGAGATCTACGCAGTCTCTTACTACATTCGGACGCTTGCGAGGACGCTTACTCGGATTCTTCTGGAGACCCGTTTTTTATTTGCCATCTCCAGATTTGCTTTCACTTGATTATATTCCTTGTGCTTTTCTTGAATGCAGAGAGTAAGCCTCTGTATCTCCTCCTCCATGTGGACTCTATTCCTTTCACTGGACAAAAACAAACATACAAAGGCAAAACTCAGAGGGTCTTGGGTTTCCTCAGATTGGAGACTATTAAGAAATCAAACTTACTACTTTTTCTTTTCGTCCCTGTTGTCCTGGAACAACTTTTTCTTTTCCTCTTTTTTGGACATCAATCTCTTATTCTTAAAGTATAACCGTTCAGAGTCCAGATGTCTAGTCCTGTCCTCTTCCGTTTTGCGCTCGTCGTCTTCTTTCCACTGCATCTCTTCAATTTCTTTTATGTCTTCAACTCGACAGATTTTTCTGTAACGGAGATGGTTATAAATAATAGTATGTGAAGCAGCATCTTCGCTTTCGGGACGTGCAGGAATAATTGTGCATACTAACATGACGGCGCTTACCTTTGAAGAGCTTTTCCTTTTTTTCTAATTTGAGCCTCTTCTCTAGTAATTCCTGAGCCCTGAAACATGACCGTGTGAGTATAAGCACCTGGCAATTGAAACTGCTTTATTTACAAGGACCACAAAAGTGTGGTTTCTAGATTTAAAAGTGACAACTAAATACTTTTTCTGGAGCTCCAAGGGATTTGCGTCTTTGTAGGAGACCAAGAAATTGGCCTGGTCTTGTTTTGCTTCAATCTCCATTTGGGACATTTCTCTTTCCTCTGCAGAATATTGTTGAGCTCTAGTACGCAGAATCCTTTTGTTTTCTTCTGTAAAAAACTGAGAATAGAACAGAAAAAAGAAATTAGGAGAGTACAGACACACAATCCACATCCACACAAGAGCAGTGGATATTTCACTACGTGTACAATTTAAAAGATTAATCACTCTCAAAAGAAAGGTTTTTGTGTTCCATGATATATGTGCGTATGTATATAGGCTATAAAATATAAGAATGTGAATACACTGACAGCGAACACAAATAAAGTACACATTAAGTTGATATGGATGAATCAAAACATGCTAAATTAGCTTACGTTCAAGCGAGCAGCTTTTCTAATATCCTCGTTGTACTCCGAGATGCTTTGACACTTGGTCTTCTGCACACTGAGTTGTGGAAGGATGGTTTTGCTTCGGGGCTCCTGATGCGGGGCGTTTCTGTCGTCCCTCTCTAAGGAACTGCCTGACTTCTTCCCCTGTTTTGTCCTCCCTGCATCGGAGACCAAAGTACTGAAACTTTTCTTCAGCACTGAGGCTGGATCCGTTCCTCTTTCTTCTTAGGCGGCGGATGTGGGCGCAGTCCTGCATAACATCGCATTTATTTCATGTTAGCACTCATGAAGGAACTTGTGTCTACTTCACACTGCAATCAAACTTAGAAAACGGGTTTGAGGTTGTTTTAACAGCTCACCTCCGGCAGGGGAAGCTCCGTGGATGGGGGGAAGCTTCACAGTCTGCATTCGGCTGGAGATTGTGGTGATGTTGCTCATCTTAGTGGTGTGCTGTTGAGCTCTCGCACAGGTTTGGAGCCTGAGCTTGCGGAATTCGTTACAGTTCATTTTCAGGTTAAAAGGGCTGAAAAGTACAACTGTATGATCTGAAATAGATACGGCTGCAGGCTGAACGCTAATGCAGATTCACAATCAGGCGCTGATCTGGAATCTAACGTTGATCAAAAGCCAACCGACACGAAATCAAACCGGTTTCTCTGATCAGGCCGAGAAGTTCTAAAAGCCATCGGTGCAGTGACGTCACAACCAGAAAGAAGTCACGCGCCACGGATCGTTGGATTCGAAATAGAATTCTTTTCGTTTTGTTTCAAAAGTTTAAACAGCTCGTGTATATAGGCAGCCCAGGAGAGTCCAGAATCAAAATAACCCACTTGTAAAAATATATTAATCCTCTGCGTCTGCGCTCGTGCAAATACACAGGATACTGACCGAATCGTGTCTCAGGAAATACTGAGCACATGTTGGCTCTGCTTGATAAGTGATGAGCGTGACAGCGGAACTGTCTTGTATTCTTGTTTCATAAAGCTACAGTTTAATAAAAGTAATTCAAAAGCCCACCTGTTGATCGTTTTGCTCGCACCTCCGGGAACCACTGTAAAAACGTCAAAGTTCTGTTGCTTTATTCGGGCACGTGTATTAATCACGCCGAGAAACAACCACGTTAGTTATTAGTTGATAACGTATATAGGTCGGATCTCTCGTCAGCATGATATTTCTCAATGCCAAATCAATTTATAAATCATACCTAGGTCGATAATGTGAAGCTGATTCCAGACTGCTTCAGCACACGCCCGGTAATGCTAATACTCCAGTACTGAGCGTCAAGCAGACCTGTGTCGATTCAGTTAAGCCTTTTAAAATGCTTTTTATGTAAAAAGGAAACTATAACACTACAAGGATATACTTTTAAAGAGCAAAAGAGTAAAAATGGCCAACGATTATTATAATATCTACAGTAACTCAATTGCGCATTATTCAGTAAATGCAGATAGTAACACCTACTTTGTTCTGCGTAACGAAAGTGCTCATATTATGCCGTATCGGAGCTAATTGCAAAAGTTATATATTACAGTAACGTATTACTTTTTTTCCTGTAACGCAGTAGTGTAATGAATTACTACTACGTTTTAAGCAATATTTTGCATGTACACGTTCAGTAAGGCTTGCGTTACAAGAAAACATTTCGCCCGCAAGACATGAACAAATCAAAAAGTTCTATTTCCTGTTAGTGAATAGACTTGCTGGGGAACTTTTATACTCGTAACGCTTAATGATTCAGCCTCTGAGCTCGAGGTCCGAGGCTATTGGCAGGAAGTTCGCGGTAAGCCCTGGCGCGCATTGGAAACGCGGCAAATGGATGAAAACGGCGCGAGACGGTACGTGCGCGCAATATTTCGATTTTGTCCGAGATGAGGACAAGAACGTTATTGTCAAATGCAACTTTTGTATTAGCAAGATCCCCGTGAGGTAAGCTAACGTTTGCATGATGACCAGGTAGAATTCTGTATAATCTAGTTCAGGAATGGGACCGTTTTGTATTTAAATACCTTTGAAAAACATTAAATGTATTTTGTATTTAAATGCGTTTAATCTCAGTATTTTCATATATTCAAGCTAAAATACTTTTTACCAATTAACCTTCTTATTAGGCTGCATTAATGGGCAGTATTTTGAGTACATCCATAGAAAAATAAAAAATACTATTATTTTGTAATATTGTATTTGAATGCATTTAATCTTGTATTTATTTTTGTATAGCCTAATACAATAAATCAGCCGTCTAATAAATAGGTTGATTGGCAAAAATGCAAAGATTAAATTAAAATAAATATTATTTTGAATTTCAAATACATAAGTCGGAACGGGCAATAAATATGCGTATGTGTGATTTTTAGCATAGCATGATCATGAACTGGAATTTTAATATTTGTGTATTTATCTTATTTTTTCAGCATGTACTGCCATGCAGAACAACACTCGCCAAGGAACTGGTTAGGAGCTATTCTGGCGTGGAAACAGAGCTAAAGAAATCAGTTGACGAACAGTAGTTTGTGTCAACAACTGCAGACATTTGGACTGAATACGACAAGAGCTTTTTGGGGGTGACGGTCCATTGGATTGATTCGGAGACGCTGCAACGGAAGAAGGCTGCTATCGCTTGTCGTAGGTTCAGAGGTAGACACGCATATGATGCAATTGCATATAAACTTGAGGATATTTTTTCCCAGTATGGATTAACTACTGAAATAGGGACAGCATGTGTGACAGACAATGGCAGCAACTTCATTGAAGCATTTAAGGAATACCAACAAGTTGAAGAAGAGGAGGTAGAGGAGGATGATGGGGAAGTGGCCTTCACCGATCTCTACAGCGTTCTCACTGGAGGATATGATGAGGATACCCAGCAAGGGCTGTGTGCTTCCTGCACATTCCAGATGTGCAGCTCACACACTTAACCAACATTGAGATTGGCAAATGGTTGGCATCAAACCCAGAATCCAGAGGTGTTTACCGCAGTTCTACAGCTAAGTGTTCAGCACTGTGGACCAAAGCTAGCCGGTCCACAGTTGCATCTGAGTTCCTAGATAAGATCAGTGAAAGGAAGCTGATTGTGCCTTCAGTAACCCGGTGGAACTCATTTTATGATGCTTATCTTTGGGTCGTACGTAGAAATGCCACTAACTGATATTAACAATCTATGCGCACAGCTTCAGGGAATTCCAGTTTCTGACGGAATACTGTACCGTTATGAAGCCTTTCAGCATTGCATTGGACATCCTACAAGGTGAGGAAACAACTTTTTTTATTTTATTTTTTTCTATGGGGCACTTCAACCAACACTTGAAGTTCTAATAGCCAAAACCTTAGCGATGCAAAATGGCCTTTCACAAATGACCACTGGGTTGCCGGAAGTAATTGTGGGAGCAATTAAAACTCGCTTTGCCACAACAATTGACTCCAAGGAAGCTCTACTGGCCGCCGCCTTGCTGCCCAAGTTGAAACTGCGCTGGGTAAAAGAGGAAACCAGAAGAGATCACCTCAGGTATCTCCTCACCACTGAGTGTCGCTCCCTAACAGTACAAGAGGTCCTCACTTCCTGTGAGCAACCCCTATGATTGATGCTCCTCAACCTGCTGCAGTCACTTCCTGTGAGGATGACTTCTTTTCATTCAATGTACAGCCCAATGGCATGGCTGATGCACATGGCAGAGATGACATCTCTTTTTTTTCTGGTAATGGAAAGCCTGCATCAGTTTCCAAGAATTAAAACAATTTCACTATGCTATAATGCACCAACACCATCCAGTGCACCGGTTGAAAGACTTTTCAGCCTTGTGTCATGACTTCAGTCTGATCAGTTTGTTTTTGTTTTTGTCTGTCAAACAGTCTGCCATGTGCTCGTGTTTCCCCGCCCCATTGTCATCTGATTAATCACTTTAGCTGCCTTCTCACCTGTGGCTCATTAGCTCCTTAATTGCTCCTCTACTTAAGTTCCCTTCGTTTGCAGTCTTGTGTCTGACTGTTGTGGTGTGAGGATGCTGCATTTGTACCCAGTCCAGTCCAGTCCAGTCCAGTCCAGTCCTGTCATGTCATGCCTAGTCTATGTAGGCTCCAAGTTTAGCTGGTATTTTTAGTTTTACTCTTTGCTCGCTCTGCCCCTTTTTTTTTTTTTTTTTTTTTTTCAGACCTCTGTTCACATGTTCCAGTCCTGGTTACTCCGGTGCTGTGTTTGGCAGCTTGTCTTCACCTGACCCTTTGGATCTTATGCTGGAATCAAGCAGCAGGACTGATGTAGAGACTCTTTGACAAGATTTCCTTTTTTGCCAAATGCTCCCTGCCTAGTGGAGTGACTGGAGGCTCGTTTTTGACTAAAACTGTTATTTTTCCTTCCTTTTGTTAAGTCTTCTGTTCCTCTGCCCCAGTCAAGTTTTTTGTGCAAAGACTAAAAATAAAATTAAGTTCAACCTGCAATTGAATCCTTGTTCGTTCTGACACCTTGGGAGTATGGTACTCACCCCAAAACGCTTTCAGCACCTTATTCTTATGCGCTTTGACAGATATTTCAGTCAAGGGGGTATAATGGAATAGGCTAGCTATGTCTGACCGTTACTGACGGTTTTTGAGTTTGATTATTGATTCATATTTGCTGTCAGGCCATGTGGGCCCAAACATCTTAATTTCAGTTTTGTATTTCTAAGATGTTTCATTTTTATATTTTGTTGGACTTCCCTTTTTACTGACTTTTTTTTCCCCCCAAATTGTACTTAAATGACTGAAACCTATTTTCTGTTAGGCCTTGTAGACTCAAGCACTTTAATTTCATTTTTGTATTGAAAGGTGTGTCTGTCTTGTTGTTGTGGATTAATTTAGTCTTTTTAGAGGCATTTAGATCTCTGTTTGATCTGTTTTCTTTTTAAGCAGTTAGGCTATGTTTAGCCTATATGTTCATTTCTATGGTCTAAAATGATACAACCTGTATTTCTATGATTTCATGTGTTTCTATGATACAACCTGTGTTGTTAAAAGCGCTATATAAAAAAAAATAAAATGACTGAGGTCGAGGGGTTGGTTCGTCCTCTAATTGTAATTTATGGCTATTTGGGGCATGTTATTACAATATACAGAGTATCAGAGCCGGGCAGACATTTTGAGGGGCACTGACTCAAACTAAAACAGGGTTGATAAGGGGGTGGGTGCATGTTAATACAAATTATTATACTATCAGTCAAATGTTTTTGAATATTGTTTTTTTACGTTTAGTGTTTTTTTTTGTTTTGTTTTTTCTTCAGAATCCTCCTCTGCTCACCAAGCTTGCATTTGTTTAAACCAAATTACAGCAAAACAGTATTATTCATTATTATTATTATTTTAATTTACTGATTTCTATTTTAATATTTTTACATTTATTTTATTCACATTGTCCTTCCGAAATCATTATAATATTCTGATTTACTGTTCAAGAAACACATTTTTCAGGGTTGTTTGATGAATATAAATATCCAAAGATTAAATTAAAACTGATGAAGACTTTATGATAAATTGAGAATTTACAATGTTACAAAAGAATATTTTTCAGACAAATGCTGTTCTTTAGAACTTTCTATTCATCAAAGAAACCTGACAGCAATTTTACTCAACTGTGTCAACATAATACTACCAATAAATGTTTTTGAGCAGCAAATAAGAATATCATAATATTCTTAGGGATCGTGTGACTGGAGTAATTTAAAATCACAGTAATCCATTAATTTAATATATTCAAATAGAATATATAGAATGAAATAACTACTTCAGGTCTGGGCTGATAGGGGGGTGGGTTTGCTGAGAGGGGCACCTCAGCCAATGAGGGCAGAGTATGTTTTTACGATAGGATTCTGCCGGTAGGCTATATTTAAGGCTTACAAAACTTTACTTGGTCTTAAAAAGTCTTTAAAAAGTCCAATTTATCCTTCAGCTTTTAAACAGTTCAGCTTTTCAGTTGTAATCTGCCTTGCCACAATGTGCGTTAAATCTTTTTTTTTTTTTTTTTTTTTTTATTAAAAATGAAGATGACATTGGAATTTTAAGTTCAACTTTCAGTTCAAAAACGGAGGTAATTTTCTGAGTATGTGTGTAACCATAGCAACTGACTCTCTGAAGATATGTTTCAGTGTAACTTCGTTTCAGAAGGTTGGTGAGCAGGGCGTGCCCTTTTGAGGAGGATCCTGTGGACGTAGAAGCACAAATTATACGAGATTTTTTTCGTCGGGAGAGGGTAATAAGACCATGTGTTGATGTGTTTGCATACCCTAATGAATATTTGAAAGAGCGTTATCGTTTTTCAAAAGATTAGTTAGTTAGTTCATTTAACACGTCTTTTAAAACAGCATATCGCAAATGTGACAAACCGCACAAAATTCTGTGCATAGCACTTAGGTTTTGCGTCTGGCCATTTTTTGTACAGTGTGGGCGATTCAGAGCATGTGGGAAAGGCAACTGTGTGTAGAGCCGTTCGTACAGTATGTCTGGCACTTAAACAGTTCTTACCCACGTTTGTACAGTTCCCTGGCCATAAACCTCTGCTTGTTATTAAAGACGAATTCCACAGAGTGTCCTTTTGTAGTAAAATCTATGACGCATATTTAATATTTAGTCATATTATTTATATCTGTACATGTATTCATTATGCACACACACTTCATACTTCCATAACTTTCTGATTCAGGGTTTTCAACTGTAATTGGGTGCATTGATGGCACTCATATTCCTGTTAAAGCTCCATCAATAAATGAGGGAGACTGTTAATAGGAAATCTATTCATAGTATCAATGTGCAGGTAACGACTTTTTTCCCTTCTTAAAATCATTAAAGTCATTACTTTTTCCACTAACTAGGTAATATGGGAGGCAACCCAAATCATTACCAATGTCGAGGCAAAATGGCCAGGATTTGTGCGTGATGCCAGAATTCTCCACGAGTCATCATTATGCCAGACATTTCAGCAGGGTATGTTTTACTTTATACTGTTTTTTTTTCCCTTTTTACTATATTTGTGTTGTACACTTCAATCGTTACAGGACAGTACAATGGTTACTTGCTGGGGGACAGAGGATACCCTTGTCTGCCCTCTTTAACGACACCCTACCCTGAACCTGAGCCTGGACCACAGACACGGTTTAACCTGGCTCACAGCCGAACACGGGCCGAGGTGGAGATGACTATAGGGATCCTCAAATCTCGGTTTCAGTGTCTGTGTAGGCTCCGGGTTAGTCCAGAGAGGGGCGGCGACATTATAGTGGCTTGTGTTGTGCTTCACAATATTGCCACTATAAGAGGAGAGCCACCCTCCTTGTATTGAGGAAGATGGCCCAGAGGAACACCTACAGATTTTACAGGCCAACAGAGACGGAAGACTTTTGAGAGACAGGATCTGTCAAAATTGCCTTTCTTAGTTTTTTTTTGCACTGGTCTGCCAGGCAGTTTATTTCTTTATTTCCTGAAAAACAATAAAAGTAAAATTCAATCAAATGTTTTTTTCATACTGCTTTATACACACACACACACACACACACACACACACAACTTTTAACATGCAACAGATTAATATTCAGACAAGTTCTCACCTTAAGGCGATAAATAAATAAAACAAGCCTACATAAAAAATGAATCTTGTTCAAAAAGCCTTTAAGTGACAGAGATAGTCATTTGTTAGGACAAAAAATGAAAACAAATCATAGAGGTAAGCTTACCTTTCACCAGTTTTTCACCATCACTGCCCCCTGGAATGCCAGAAACCGCTGGTCGCCCTTTATTAAGAGACAGAGCCAGCTCCTCAGATGGGGTGAGAGGAGGTGGTGGTGGGTCCCCGCCAGTTAGACGGGCTTCAGTCTTCTCTCTATTAGCTACATGACAGAATGAATAGACTAAATCCTGTTATAATAATAGTTCAGTAATCGTGTAATCAAATATTACCTTTTTGCAGAATGTGTTTGTGTTTCATTTTGACCTGAAACTTGAAGTTCTTGTGGCTCCAGAAGGATTGCACCTTATTAAATAAGAAATATACATTATTATTTTAAACTAAAGAAATGAAAGGCAGGAAAAGGAAATGCTTTCATAGTGATATAACATATTCAAAAGGAAGTATAAGTACAAATTTGTAATTTAATACACTTACGCATTTACTCTGTCGGTTATTTTTTGCCAAGCCAACTCTCTTGCTTTAGCTGATGCAGCTGTATTGCTTTTATTTAATATTATTGGCTTAAACTCCTCATAAGCGTGCATCGAAAACACGCCGCACTCTTTTTTTCGCTTTGATTTTCCATGGTTATTTGTGAAATCGGCGATCCATTGAAAATGTCTTTCTCTGGGTAACCAGTTGGAGGTTGATTTAAACTAACTCTTCTCAGGTGTTTTGGAACCGACATACTCATGGTATGCCTGTTTGGGGTAAATCAACCCAGAGGTTCTGATTTATGTTTCTGGAATACCCCCTGTACGACAATAAATAAATATATGAAAAGTAAATAAATACATCCGCGTGCATTTGGCATATATTAGGCTATATTTTGTAAATAATAAAAGGAGTACACACTAGTACAAATAGTCTCTGGTCATTTTAAACTGTTCCATTGTAAATATAGCCTACATTGTTAGCCACAAGTTTGAAGATTTTTTGAAAGTTTTTGAAAGAAGTCACCAAAGCAGAATGTATTTAAGAAAATACACAAGGTCTAATATTGTGTGATGGCTATTTAAAATAATTTGCAGCATCATCACTCCACTGACTTGTGGAAAGTGTGCCAAATATTTTTAAAAACGAAGTTCTGTTTCTCGGCGCTAGAGGGCGCAGCGAGCAGCAGGTTGAGTCTCTCGGGTTCTCGCCGGGTGCGGTGGCGGCGCCTGTAATCCAGGCTACTGGGAGGCTGAGGCTGGCGGATCGCTTGAGCTCAGGGCTTCTGGGCTGCAGTGGACCGTGTCGATCGGGAGTCCGCGCTAAGTCCGGTATCGATATGGTGCTCCTGGGGGAGCTCGGGACCGCCAGGTCGTCTAAGGAGGGGTGAACCGGCCCAGGTCGGAGACGGAGCAGGTCAAAGCCCCCGTGTCGATCAGTAGTGGGATCGCTCCTGAGAATAGACGCTGCAGCTCAGCCTGAGCGACACAGAGAGACCCAGACTTTTTGCGCTTGTTTCTGCACGCTTTAGAGATGAACGATACGATTAAGTAGTCAGTGATCATGAAATCCTTTCGCTCTTATCAACTCCAGATAATGGCGCTGTCTTGCTTTTGCTAGATGTGGAACCTGTTTAATTAAAGAGAGTGTTTGTTAACATCAGGGACGCTGCTGTATGTCACGATTGATACTATGTCGCCTCTCTCTGGAAGACACGTGATATTTCTGTTCGTGTGCAGCGTCTGTGTTTCTTGACCAGACGGAGGCGCTGTTTCACTTTAAATCATAAATATCTTTATCATAGTAAAACATTTTCAAATATCTCTTGACTGGGCAGGCCCGGTGTCTACACACTTAATCGCTATTCATTATAATTCAGTCGTATGTAATGTATGTAACACGACTGAATTACATATAAGAGAAAGAACTGATCAAACTTATATAATTACATTTAACAGCAGCGTAGAAAACAATCCTGAAAGAGGTTTCCTCCTAATCGGGGCACAATATTCATCAGCATCAGGCCGTCAGTGTTAGTGAAAGATACGAGGCGCTGGAGAGAAACAGGAGAAGGATGGAGAGTGTTGATGTGGGGCCCGAGAGAAAGAGGAGCAGGACGGTCTTGAGAACTTGTCCTCTTCTAACGTCTTCGATCCAGGTCAAGGTCAGCAAGAACAATAAGGAGCCTTCAAGTACTCTCTCTGCAGATCAACAACCCTTTCCGCTCAAGTTCAACACAGTCCAATCAAGTTCAGCGTCCCACAAGGTGGACATGAAAACTGAGGGTTGGTTACTGCCATAATCTCAAACATTAAAATGTAAAAACTGAATTTAAGGGCTCACCCCTACGCTTTTTCAAGTTTTTAACCCATCCTTCACAAAAAAAAAAAAAAAGTACGTAAAAATTGTTAGTCTTTGAATTCATCACATTTTAATCTCCACAGTACAGCTGCTTTTGGAATCGTCTCATTTTTTGCAGATTGCATAACTGTTTCTGTCTCTGCTCCTGTTTAATGCTGTGATGCTGCTTTTAAACAGTCTGCATATAAAGTGCTATAATTTGTGCTGACTTTAAGATGTGCAGGTCATTGCATCATTTCCTTACTGCAACATGAGCCTTAAGCGATATAGACAAAACTCAATTATGGTTTTTAAATATGTTTAAAATTTAAAACTTCTGTTTGAAAATGATTACGATTGAACAGACATTTATTCAACGTGAGCAAATTATTATTTCCTTACATTTATTATATGATTTTTAAAAATGCATACTATAAGAAATTACTTATGCAAATGTTTTTTTGTTTTGTTTTTTTTACTTAAATTATATATATATATGTGTATATGTATATGTATATATATGTGTGTGTGTATTATGCACTTTTCAATCCAACAATGTTTTAATGCATCAATCCTTCATAACAAAAATGATGACAAAAACATTTAAATAAAATTCTATTCATCTCAGTATAGCATCCAGTACACAATGCTGTCAAAATGCTTTTATTATGTGGTTTAGGCACATCTGGCTGGTTTTGGTGCATCTTCAGAGCTTGGATCTCCGCTGCTTGTTGTCTTTAGTTTCACCTGCTTTTTGTTCTTCACCTACAGCTTTCATGAGTTGAAACTGTTTTCAAATCTGAAGGGAAAATTAAAAGAGAAAAATCACCATGAGTTGCAATTAATCACATCGCCATTTAATGCCAATTTATAACTTTACCGCGTTTCACTTTAAACACCGTATCATCAACACATGAATCAGGGATGCCAGAAGTGTTTCTCATTATTCACCAGCTGCAGCTGCTTGAAGGGGTCCTCAACATCTTCAGACTCTTTCCAGTAAGGTGCTATTGTTTGATAAATCGAACGAATCCTGGCCTTTATCTGAGCGTTCAGGACCTCCTCTTCATCTTCAGAGGTGAGCAATTCCTCTAGTTTCAGTTTCTGTGGAACAGCTGTGATCTTTAAAGACCGTAGCCTACAGAAGGAGGTCTTTTTTTGTGTCTAACGCTCTAAACGTGTGAATGTTTTTTACCGCTCTTTCTGTTTCTGCTGTGATGCTGTCCAGCTCTGTCTTCTTCTGCTGCAGCTCTTCAGAAAGGTGCAGGATATGAGTGTCCTCCTCCTTTATGTCCTTCAGCAGTTCCAGTTTGCGTGATCAATCTCTTTCAGTTCTCTCATGAACTCTGCTCCACTACATTCGAGGCATCGATCGGCGTCCTCAAACTCAATAAGAAACATAAGAAAACATTAAATAACGACTCTGTATCTTTCTTTTACTCCACCTGTCTCTTTCTCTTACTCCAGCCTGACACTTTCTCCGAGTAGTTTCAGTATTTTTCCCCTTTCCAGACAAAAAAAGGAGCTATTAATACTAGGACTACCTTTCCAGGCATCTTTGCACTGCTCTCCGGTTTAGTTTGGCCTGCCGCCTACGCCGGTCCCGTTCTTGTCTTTCTTCTCGAGCAGGCCTTCATACCGCTTTTATTTGTTTGTATTAAATGCAATTGTTGTAAATTTGACTAGTTTACCTTTTCCTAATTTCATTTTTCTTTGAACTATATTTCCCACAAATCCTAGTAATTCACCTTTTAAGATCAACTCCATATATGGCACACTACATTACCCATATTCCCCCTATAAATAGACCTCACTTCCTTCCTTTGTCCCCTTTTTGCCTTGGTGAGGTGGGGGTGTTTGAATGGGCACCCCACCATGTCCTTGAATCCTTTCCTTAGGATGTGTTAAGTAAGTTTGTTTGGTCATTTGTATTGTTTGAATTTGTTCATTTCACTTTAGATATTTAATCCTTGTGTGGATTGAGTAAATAATGTTTATTGTAGTTGTTTGAGTTTAATTCTTGTTTTATATTGTTTGTAGTGACCGAAAAACCATCCTTTTCATTCTGTCTATCCTGCTAATTCATCATGTTCATCGTGGTAGTCCTGCACTGTGACTTTGACTGCATCGTATGCTGATTGCTAAAGATTTGATTCTTCTCATCAATGGAATAAAAGAAAGCAAAGGACTGGCGCTGCTTACAGTGTTTTAATCAGACACACCACCAAGTTTCTACAATTTTTAACGAACCTTGAATATTTAACATCTAATATTCAACATATGGTCCTTCGAGCCGGAGAGTAGAAATTTGGTGGAATGAATTATCAGGTAAGACCGGCAGCCCGGCGTAGTGGACCAATGAGAAGACCTCCTGCCCGTTTTGCAGACTGTGTGGTACGAGAACCTACTCCTCTTCCACCTCCTTCCTCACCAACTCTAGCCGTAAGTGATCATCAACAAATAGACAATGGAAACGCTTTGCCCCTTAGGACCTGCTTCTTGCTCATCTGTTCAAGGTGAACAGTCTCAACATGACTTGCTCGACATGGATGTTAAACAAGAAATACTTGGACTTAAGAGTATGCTTGGAGAGATTATGTCTAGAATGTCACGGTTAGCAGTTTCTTGTAAGCAATCTGATTTATCCGAGTCTTTTGATGATGATGTTTCTGATGATGATGAGAATGTTGTTGATAAACCACCTATTGTTGAAGAATTGTGTGCATGTATTAAGAAAGCTGAGCAGAAATCCACATGTAAACAAGGTAATTCATCAACCACTCCGTCACCACTTCCATCGAGTAGGCCTAGTTCTCTGCCTCCCCCACCTTCCTCATTGTTACATAGTCCATCTCAGCATACACACACACCTGATACATCACAAATACAATCAGGTATTGTGACTCAAACTCCTGTAGTTCCTGACCCTGCTGATTCCCATTTCCCTCAAATGCAAGCACTGAACATCCCACAGTCAAGCAACTGCTTACCAAGTAATCCCCTTTCCTCACTTTTGGTTAATACTCATGCATCAGCTAATGTAGGATACTCTACGCAGTCACACTCTGTAGGTTACTCAGGTAATAATGTTGTACAGCAACCTCCTTCATTTGTTCAACCAATTATTTCCACTACCCAGGCAACTGGAGTCCCATTTATTCATTCTTGCCCATGCCCCCAGCCATATTATGCTTTACAACAATCCACTTATCCCATTTCTCGTGTTCAGGGACCCTCCTTTCCTTTTCTGTCGAATGATGATCCTCAAGAACTTGCTATGTTGCAGTTAGCTCCGACTAATCTGTTGTCCCCTTACGAGTCAGAACATTACAAATATCATATCTTGTTGGATCATTTAAGATTCCCCTTGCTCGTAAATCTTGCTTTAGCTTATGCTAATGATCCTAGACCATATAGTATGTCTCTTCTTGCACTTCAACAGAAATATGGGCAACCCCATCAGCTAGTTTTGAGGGAAATCAAAGCCATTCTAGCTCTTCCTAAGGTTAGACCAGGTGACATCAGAGCATTTAGTAGTTTTGCACTGAAGGTTAGAGCTTTGGTTGGCATGCTGCAATCTTTGGGCCAAGATCAAGCTAAATCAGAACTAACATGTGCTTCTCATGTGCAGCAACTTCTTAGTAAATTGCCCATAGAACATGTGACCAACTTTGCACGTTATGCTCGTGCCAGCCTAAATGGTCAAAGCTATAACCTGATTAACTTTTCTGTTAGGCTCCAAGAAGAAGCTGAATGTCAAGCGATTGCTGATCAAGTTAGTGACTTCCCGAAACCACTTTTGAGTAAACCTCAATCAAAGATCCATCCTCACACTCGGACAGTTTTATATGGAGCTAATAGTAATTCTGTTGTATCAAGATCCATAAATAAGCAATCCCGGAATCGGAGAGATCAAGAACAGAGTTCCAAGTATTTGTGTGCATATTGTTCTAGTAGACAACATTTCATTGGCCTATGTCCTCCTTTCAGAGCTTTAGAAGACAACAAAAAGGATGAGTGGATTAGAGAGAACAAAAGATGTTGGAGATGTGGGCTTAACCATCTAGCTGCTGACTGTGACTTGAGAAAACCCTGTCCACAGTGCAAAGGCTGACACCTTTGGTGTTCTTCATGGTGAAAATAGTCATGGTAAGGATAATGGTACATTCTATCTTAGTCGACTTGGAGGTTCCGGCAAGGTGCTCCTGAAAGTTGTTGAAGTACTTATCCATCATAAAGGCCGATCCTGCAAACGTATGCCATCCTTGATGATGGATCAGAACGCACCATGCTTCTATCTCAAGCGTCTGATTATCTAGGCCTTAAGGGGGAAGCTGAGTCCCTAATTGTCAGGACTGTACGTCAAGACACTATTGCGCTGGAAGGCTCTTCTGTAACTTTTGAAATATCCTCAACTGCCAATCCAGAAAGGAAGTATACCATTTCCAATGCCTTTTCTGCTGCCAGATTGGGACTGGCAGAGCAGACATATCCTGTTGAGACTTTAAAGAGACGTTTCAGACACCTTCAAGATTTACCACTTTCAGCATTCTCTAACGTTCAACCACTCATACTTATTGGAGCAGACTATCCACACCTGATAAATCCAATTAACCAGGTGTACTTCGCCCCCGAAATCTCCAGCCGCAATTCAGACCAAATTGGGTTGGGTACTTCAAGGTCCTATTGCAATTCCTAACACTAGTAAGATGCAGTGTCTTTTACCATCACTAACCCACTCGAGGATCTTCACACGATGTAGAGAAATTATGGCAATTAGACATTCTTCCTTTCAGAAATGAGAGAGCCATTACTAGGTCCAAGCAGGACCAAGAAGTCATAGACTTGTTAGCCTCCAAGACTAAGAGAGTTGAAGTCGATGGTGTGCAGAGATACGCCACTCCTTTATTGCGTGCTGCTCCTGCAATCCAGTTACAAGCCTCGCCAAATGCAGTTATGTCTTCTCTCAGAAGTATTGAGCGCCGCCTCCAAAGAAATCCTGAATCTGCTGTGGTCTATGATCAAGAAATTGCGAAGTTGGAGAACTCTGGCTATATTTCAAAAATAGAACCTCCTCATGAGTCTTCGAACGAATCATGGTATATCCCTCATCACCTTGTGGAGCATAATGGGAAACCCCGAGTAGTCTTCAATTGTTCCTACTCGTATAAAGGTATGTCATTTAAACAACCAGCTCCTTCCTGGTCCACAGTTAGGCCCCTCTTTGCTTGGTGTCTTACTCAGATTTTGCCAGTAGCCATTAGTGGTGACACAAAATCTATGTTTCACCAATTTAGGCTACAACCAGAAGATCGCCTCTCTTACGCTTTTTGTGGCACAACATGCAGAGATCAAATCCACCCAATGTCTACGAGTGGCAAGTTTTGCCATTTGGCACAGTATGTAGTCCATGTTGCGCAACATATGCTTTGCAAAAGCATGTCTGTGATAACTGAGGAAATGAAGATATAGTGGATTCAGTTCTTCAGTCATTCTATGTAGATAACTGTTTAGAGAGTTTCCCACATGTGCAAGCTGCAAAGACCCATCTTGACCGCACACGCTCCCTACTGATGAGTGGGGGATTTGAATTCAGACAGTGGGCAAGTAACCAGCCTGATGTTGTGAGACATCTTCCTTCTGAAGCCAGGTCTGAGAGTGCTGAACTATGGATCATTCACGATCGTTTGGATCCAAAGGAAGGAGCTTTGGGTCTTCATCCAGACGATCCAACGGTAGCTACTCGGATCTCGGGTTGCCTGGCGGACATCTCGACATGGATGCAAGAGTACCACCTACAGCTCAACCTGACAAAGACTGAGCTGCTTGTATTCCCTGCCACTCCAACTACACAGCATGACTTCACCATCCAGCTAGGTTCTTTGTCAATTACCCCATCAACCTCAGTCAGAAATCTTGGTGTAATCCTCGATGACCAACTAACCTTCAAAGATGACATTGCAAAGACTGCTCGATCCTGCAGGTTTGCATTACACAACATCAGAAAGATCAGGCCCTTTCTAACAGAGAAAGCTGCACAGCTACTTGTCCAGGCCCTTGTCATTTCTAGACTGGACTACTGCAATGCTCTTCTGGCTGGACTTCCATCAAACACAATAAAACCTCTACAAATGATTCAGAATGCAGCAGCACGGCTGGTATTCAATGAGCCCAAGAGAACCCATGTTACACCTCTCTTTATCTCCTTACATTGGCTACGATTGCAGCTCGCATCAAGTTCAAGGCACTGATGCTTGCATATAGAACAACCACAGACTCGGCACCAGTCTACTTCCACTCACTATTACAAATCTACACACCTCTAGAAGTCTGAGATCTGCTAGTGAGCGACGCCTCGTGGTACCATCTCAAAGAGGCTCAAATCACTCTCCAGAACTTTCTCGCTCTCTGTTCCTGGCTGGTGGAACGATCTTCCTGTACATATCCGAATGCTGGATCTCTGTCAATCTTTAAGAAACTGCTGAAAACTCACATCTTTCAGCAATACCTGACCTTATCATAAAAAAAAAAAAAAAAAAAAAAAAAAAATGTATACTCTCACTGTCTCTGTCTCACTTCTCCTCCCCCTTGTTTATTCCTTCCCTTCTGGCATGTACTAATTTGAACACTCCCTGTGACTGGGTGTTATAAGCACTTACTCTGTCTGTTTGTCTCTCAAAAAATGAATCGCTGTTGTACTCTCAATTGTAAGTTGCTTTGGATAAAAGCGTCTGCAAAATGACTAAATGTAAATGTAGATGGCATTGTCCCTCTGATTTATTGGGGTACCGTTCTCGAACCGTGGAGTATAACACCACAACTATGCGGAATATTTATAAAGTTCTCGCTAGTCAATATGACCCGTTGGGTTATATTACTCCCTTTACAACACGAGCTAAGATCATTGTACAGCAATGCTGGATGAAGTCTCGGGGTTGAGATGACCCCTTTATGCCAAGTCCAATTCAACAGGCCTGGAAGGCTTTGGAAACAGAGTTACCTGATCTGTCACTGATACAGCTTCCCCGCTGTTATTTAATTTCACCATCCGAGTTAATTGTATCCAGAGAGTTGCATATTTTTTGTGACGCTTCAGAGAGCGCATATGGATCAGTAGCTTATCTGAGGATGGAAACTGACAAGAGTGTGGTATATACCTCCTTCATCATGGCAAGATCCCGAGTTGCCCCAAAAAGGCAAATATCCATCCCTCGCCTCGAACTTTGCGCTGCTCTAACAGGTGCACAGCTCTCCAAGCTTCTGCAAAAGGAACTGACTCTTACTTTGACAAATGTGGTATTATGGTCCGATTCCACAACTGTTTTGTCATGGATGCATTCCTCTTCCTGCCGTTATAAAGTTTTTGTAGCCAATCGAATCACTGAAATCTTGGAACTCACTGATGTCTCTTCTTGGAGATATATCTCTTCCCACAGAACCCAGCAGATGATATCACTAGAGGTAGAACGCTTATTGAGCTGGCCAATCCTGATCACAGATGGCGACAAGGCCCGTCGTTTCTGAAACTTCCTCCACAACAGTGGTCTCAAAATCTAGTGTCCCAATCTGCTAGTCCTGATCCTGAGCTCCGAAAACCACTTTTTTGTGGTTTAACACAACTGGAGGATCTCGTACTCCCAGATCCTTCCTGTTTCCAGTCATGGACCGAGTTAAAGTCTGCTACAACTGAGTTATTGCGACAACATAGTCCAGACTCTTGTGACCCTTCAGTCATTCATAATCATCGTCTGAGACAAGCCCAGCAACAAAGTTTCCCCTCAGAGTACCAGTCTTTAAAGGAAGGAAAGCCCATTGAATCTCAAAGTCGACTCCTTACACTTGAGTTCAGAGAAGAAACAGGACTTATTGTAGTGGGTGGCAGGCTCAGACAATTAGAGGATATGGAATTTGAAATGGTTCATCCAGTCATCCTTGATTCCAAGCATCCATTATCTAGTTTAATCATCAAGGACTGTGATGAGAAACTTTTTCATCCTGGTCCAGAGAGAGTTTTCTCAGAACTTCGCCATAATTATTGGATAATTAAAGGACGACAGGCTGTGAAAAAGCATCAGTTGTCCTGTTTGGAATGTAGAAAGTGGAAAGCTAAGCCATCCATCCTCAAATGTCAGATCTTCCACCCTCTAAGCTCCGACTGTTTAAGCCTCCTGTTACGGTACCCGGCATCGGGGTTTGTGTATTTTGAATATGTGTGCAGGGATTGGCTTTTCTTCGAGGGACGTGATTGGGCGAATCCGGATGGGGACGTCTTTAAAAGGGCGGCGCCCCAAAACATGGCGAGCTCAATTCGGCGTTTGCGACCATGGCGTGATGAGCTCCGGATTCCACCACAGCCAACAGACCATCTGCCTTCCTCGTCGTTATGTTTTGTCGGTTTGTTAATAACAAAAGAAGTGTAATGTTGAAGTAACCACTCTAGAGCGTAGGAGAGATCTGCCCTTTATTTTCGACATAATTCTGGCTATGTGTTTTTGCCTAGGAGTTAGGGAAGATGATTTGTATTTTCTTTTCCTTATCCTTAGGTAATTTATATATTTTATTTTATTAAGCTCTTTTGGTTTATTATTTTGGCCTTGGGTCTCTCTGAAATCAGTGCTCCTTCATTATATTAAATTTACTTGTTAAACTCAATAAATACCTTAAAATCCTTATGTTCGTTTGTTCATCTGTTGACTGTGGCTGGAATCCCGTTAACACGTCTTACTGGTACCTCACTCTTTTAAATGGGTCGTAACACTCCCTTTTGGTCCACTGGGATGGACTGTTTTGGCCCTTTCTATGTCAAGGTTGGACGTAGAGACAGAAAAGAGATGGGGCATTCTGTTTAAGTGCCAGACTACTCGATGTCTGCATCTTGATTTGTTAAACAGTTTGGATGTGGATGGTTTTCTAATGGCCCTACGCCGTTTTATATCCAGGAGAGGTCAGCCGTATGAGATTCTTTGTGACCAAGGAAGTAATTTCCGTGGAGCTGCGAGAGAATTAAAAGAAGTGTTCCAGAGCCTAACCAATGAGCTACAAGTAAAACTCGAAAATCAGCAGATCAAATTCAAATTTAACCCTCCTCAAGCTCCTCATTTTGGAGGCTCATGGGAACGAGAGATCCGCTCCGTTAAAACAGCTCTCCGTGTGGTACTTGGCAGCCAAACAGTATCCGAAGAAGTCCTACGGACAGATCTGACAGAAGTTGAAGGGGTTTTAAATTCAAAGCCATTAGGTTACACCTCTTCTAACGTCGCAGATCTGAAAAATGGAATAGAGAAAATCCTAATCTAAATGATTCTACTGTTTTAGTTATTGATTCCCAACTTCCAAGAGCATCATGGCCCATTGGTAGGGTAGTACATCTTTTACATAGTCGGGATGGACGTGTCAGAGTAGCTGAGATTGTTATTAATGGAAAACGTATGTACGCCCAGTTGCTAAGCTGATTCTGTTACCTCAAATTAATGAATAATAGCAAATACATGACGGTATTTGGGGGCGGCTGTTGTAAATTTGACTAGTTTACCTTTTCCTAATTTCATTTTTCTTTGAACTACATTTCCCACAAATCCTAGTAATTCGCCTTTTTAAGATCAACTCCATATATGGCACACTACATTACCCATATTCCCCCTGGTTGAGGTCTATAAATAGACCTCACTTCCTTCCTTTGTCCCCTTTTGCCTTGGTGAGGTGGGGGTGTTTGAATGGGCACCCAACCACGTCCTTGAATCCTTTCCTTAGGATGTGTTAAGTAAGTTTGTTTGGTAATTTTTCTATTGTTTGAATTTGTTCATTTCACTTTAGATATTTAATCCTTATGTGGATTGAGTAAATAATGTTTATTGTAGTTGTTTGAGTTTAATTCTCTTTTTATATTGTTTGTAGTGACCGAAAAACCATCCTTTTCATTCTGTCTAT
This sequence comes from Puntigrus tetrazona, assembly GCF_018831695.1. NCBI lineage: Eukaryota > Metazoa > Chordata > Actinopteri > Cypriniformes > Cyprinidae > Puntigrus > Puntigrus tetrazona. The sequence goes on along the minus strand of NC_056709.1, from coordinate 14,332,924 downwards.
CCTGCTAATTCATCATGTTCATCGTGGTAGACCTGCACTGTGACTTTGACTGCATCGTATGCTGATTGCTAAAGATTTGATTCTTCTCATCAATGGAATAAAAGAAAGCAAAGGACTGGCGCTGCTTACAGTGTTTTAATCAGACACACCACCAAGTTTCTACAATTTTTAACGAACCTTGAATATTTAACATCTAATATTCAACAGCAATGGCAACAAATGCAACTTAATAAAGCAGTTTTATCACATTAAGAAAAGCACTTGACAGTAAGACAAGACAAGAGGATTTTGTGAAATGTTAACAGTAGACACAATTTAATTTTGAGCCACACTCCAAAAAATATATCATGGCATAGTTTATTACTATATTAATATTAAAAGTCCATTAGTTAGCTAACTTGCAAAAATGATGCAGTCAGATTACTTAAAATGAATCTAAACCTGTAAATTGTTTAAACTATTAGATTTAATCAGTTGAAAGGTATGAATGTAGTTCACGTGTAGCTAGATGTGATACAAACAACATATAAACAGTTACATTTTAGGAGACCGGTTTACGTACAGATTTCAAGAAACGGAAATGTTTATAAGCGAAATGACGTCATTCCACGCCTCCGCTCGGTAGAGGGCGGCAACAGCAGCAGGAGAAGCAAAGTTTCTATTAATAATTTGCGCTACAACAACGTGGATCGTGGACTGGTTATAAGGTGAGTTACATCTACAGTCATCCTTTATAATCTTTTGGTTGTATAAAATGTATTATTAGCGTTGAGAATATCATATTAAGTTAATATTGAATGTCCATTAGCTAGCTAACTTGCACGTGCTCCTAACACATGAGCCAACTTTAGCTGCTCATTATCTGTCAGTATTAGACCGATTAGTAATATAGAGAAAGTTTTTATTTACAAATAGGAAGCATCAGTTTTATTAGTTATATTGAAATATACAAACAGTTTTGGACAAATTGTGCACCCTACAAGTGTGCTTTTATTATTATATTTTTTGGCATAAATCATTAACTTTTTTTTTTCCCCAAATGCAGAAAGCGTTTGTGTTACGTGTTCGTGTTGTGTCGTGTGTTGATAGATAGTTTAGGGGGAAGTTAAGTAGCTGGAGACTGTTTTGATTTATTTTCTTTACTTTAGCACCGCCCTCGTCTCTTCTTCCCGTTCCCTTCATCTTGTGTTTTTGTTCCTGTAAATACTGTAAATAGTGTACGTGTATATATACCTTTTTCCTTTTTGTTCTATCACCATTACACCTCTTGTATTTAATAATCACCTACACAAATAAAAGTATTATCTCGTACATTAGTTTGCACTGTTTTCTTTGTCCCACACACTATACGCACGTTTTTTAATGTCTATCTTTTTAAATGTTATACCCCAGTACCCCTAGACCTACGTGGGGTCGTAACAGTTTGAAAACCATAAGGTTTGGATTTTGTGTGCTCTTTATTATACAGAGCAGTAAAAATGCTCAATGCCTGTAGCACCAGTGTTATGTTCAAAACGATGTTTATTGTTTTGTTTAATATATTGTTACGTGTATCTGTGACTTTAATATGATTGAGCCCATAGCTGGTGTTGGGGGAATTCCGTTCCATGAGTGGTGACGTCATTGAGGATTCCGGATATAAAGGCCGTCAGGCGAAAATGGCGGTCTCTCTCTTTCTTTGTTCTCCGTTTCCCACGGTTCTGGTGGCGTCTCCCTTATTGCCTCTTCTGAGGCTGGTGTTTTGTTTAATGAATTTTGTTTTTATGTGGTTTCTTTTTGATTATCTTATCAGTAGCGGGTAGTTTATCTTATTAGTTCACGTTTTGTTGAGTTAGTAAGAGCTGAGGGAGGGAAGTAGTTGTCCGGAAGACTCACCCGTTCTGGTTTTGTTTGTCGGCAGACAGGTAAGAGCTGCAATCCGAGAACAGGGGTAGTCAGGGGCTTGCTTCCTTTAGTTTTCCTACCCGCGATTTGTTATCCTTCATGTTTCGTTTATAAGTCATGTGAATGTTTTTTTTTTTTTTATTATTTTGAGAATTATTCAATAAATGGAGGTGTCTTAAATTCATATCGGGTGTTGTGACTCTTTTATGTTCGGCCTGTATATTTTTCGTTTATTTTTAAGCGAGCCACAAATCACTTATGGGCCGTAACAATATATAATACAATTTTTGTCTCCCACTCACTATTACAAATCTACATCCCCATCTAGAAGTCTAAGAAGAAGCACTAGTGAGCAACTTTAAGATTGTTTGCCTCTTTAAGATGAATCGCTTTATGTATTGTGAAACATTTTAACACAAATTTAATGTGGAACAGAAGCGCATTAAGCAACATCCACCAAACATCTCTCATGATTACATTTTTTTTTTCATATTTTAACCTTTAAAAATGAATTCTAAATGTTTTAAAAGGTGTAAGAAAATAACACAACATACATTTTTTTAAGAATATCTTTAATGTGTGTAGTTTTTATGTGTAATGTGCATAAATAGAAATCTACTAATATCTAATATTTCTACTTTTTTGTTTTTTTCTCTAATATCTAAAATTTCTACTTTTTTGTTTTTTTCTGTAATATGTAAGTTTTCTACTTTTTTTTTTTTTTTTTCTCTAATATCTAAGATTTCTACTTTTTAGTTTTTTTCTCTAATATCTAAGTTTTCTACTTTTTGTTTTTCTTTAATATCTAAGATTTCTATTTTTTTGTTTTTTTCTGTAATATGTAAGTTTTCTACTTTTTTTGTTTTTTTCTGTAATATCTAAGATTTTTACTTTTTTGTTTTTTCTTTAATATCTAAGATTTCTGCTTTTTTGTTTTTTTTTCTGTAATATCTAAGTTTTCTACGTTTTTTTGTTTTTCTTTAATATCTAAGATTTCTACTTTTTTTTTTTTTTTCTAAGATTTCTACTTTTTTGTTTTTTCTCTAATATCTAAGATTTCTGCTTTTTTGTTTTTTCTCTAATATGTAAAATTTCTACTTTTTTGTTTTTTGTAAGTTTTCTACTTTTTTGTTTTTTTTTCTAATATCTAAGATTTCTATTTTTTGTTTTTTCTGTAATATGTAAGTTTTCTACTTTTTTTTTTTTTTGTAATATCTAAAATTTCTACTTTTTGTTTTTTTTTTCTGTAATATCTAAGATTTTTACTTTTTTTGTTTTTTTCTCTAAGATTTCTACTTGTTTTTTTCTGTAATATCTAAGATTTCTACTTTTTTTTTTTTTAGTTTTTTTTGTAATATCTAATATTTCTACTTTTTTGTTTTTTTCTGTAATATCTAAGTTTTCTACTATTTTTTGTTTTTTTCTTTAATATCTAAGATTTCTACTTTTTTTTCTGTAATATCTAAGATTTCTACTTTTTTTTTCTGTAATATCTAAGTTTTCTACTTTTTTTAGTTTTTTTCTGTAATATCTAAGATTTCTACTTTTTTTGTTTTTTTCTGTAATATGTAAGTTTTCTACTTTTTTTTTTTTTTCTGTAATATCTAAGATTTCTACTTTTTTGTTTTTTTCTGTAATATCTAAGTTTTCTACTTTTTTTGTTTTTTTCTGTAATATCTAAGATTTCTACTTTTTTGTTTTTCTCTAAGATTTCTACTTTTATTTGTTTTTTTCTCTAAGATTTCTACTTTTTTTGTTTTTTTCTCTAAGATTTCTACTTTGTTTTTTTCTCTAATATCTAAAATTTCTACTTTTTTTGTTTTTTCTAAGTTTTCTATTTTTTTGTTTTTTCTCTAATATCTAAGATTTCTACTTTTTTTTGTTTTTTTCTCTAAGATTTCTACTTTTTTTTTTTTTTTTTTTCTCTAAGATTTCTACTTTGTTTTTTTCTCTAAGTTTTCTATTTTTTTGTTTTTTTCTCTAATATCTAAGATTTCTACTTTTTTTGTTTTTCTCTAAGTTTTCTACTTTTTTGTTTTTTTCTTTAATATCTAAGTTTTCTACTTTTTAGTTTTTTTTCTGTAATATCTAAGATTTCTACTTTTTTTGTTTTTTTTTTCTCTAAGATTTCTACTTTTATTTGTTTTTTTCTCTAAGATTTCTACTTTTTTTGTTTTTTCTCTAAGATCTAAGTTTTCTACTTTTTTTTTCTGTAATATTAAGATTTTTACTTTTTTAGTTTTTTTCCTCTAATATCTAAGATTTCTATTTTTTTTTTTTTTTTCTGTAATATCTAAGATTTCTACTTTTTTGTTTTTTCTAACATTTCTACTTTTTTTGTTTTTTCTTTAATATCTAAGTTTTCTACTTTTTTTTTTTTTTTTTTCTGTAATATCTAAGATTTCGGCTTTTTTTGTTTTTTTTCTCTAATATCTAAGATTTCTACTTTTTTTTTTTAATATTAAGATTTTTACTTTTTAGTTTTTTTCCTCTAATATCTAAGATTTCTATTTTTTTATTTTTTCTGTAATATCTAAGATTTTTACTTTTTTGTTTTTTTCTCTAAGATTTCTACTTTTTTTGTTTTTTTCTCTAAGATTTCTACTTTGTTTTTTTCTCTAATATCTAAGTTTTCTACTTTTTTGTTTTTTCTTTTATATCTAAGTTTTCTACTTTTTTTTAGTTTTTTTCTGTAATATCTAAGATTTCTACTTTTTTTGTTTTTTTCTAAGATTTCTACTTTTTTTTTTTTTCTCTAATATCTAAGTTTTCTACTTTTTTGTTTTTCTTTAATATCTAAGTTTTCTACTTTTTTTAGTTTTTTCTAATATCTAAGATTTCTACTTTTTTTTTTTTTTTCTCTAAGATTTTTACTTTTTTGTTTTTTTCTCTAAGATTTCTACTTTTTTGTTTTTTTCTCTAATATGTAAAATTTCTACTTTTTTTATTTTTTTCTCTAAGTTTTCTATTTTTTTTTTTTTTTCTCTAATATCTAAGATTTCTACTTTTTTGTTTTTTTCTCTAAGATTTCTACTTTTTTTAGTTTTTTCTCTAAGATTTCTACTTTGTTTTTTTCTCTAAGTTTTCTACTTTTTTGTTTTTTTCTTTAATATCTAAGTTTTCTACTTTTTTGTTTTTTTCTGTAATATCTAAGATTTCTACTTTTTTCTTTTTCTCTAAGATTTCTACTTTTTTTGTTTTTTTTTCTAAGATTTCTACTTTTTTTTTTTTTCTCTAAGATTTCTACTTTTTTGTTTTTTCTCTAAGATTTCTACTTTTTTGTTTTTTTCTCTAAGATTTCTACTTTTTTTTTAGTTTTTTTCTGTAATATCTAAGTTTTCTACTTTTTTTAGTTTTTTCTCTAAGATTTCTACTTTTTGTTTTTTTTTTTTTTAATATCTAAGATTTCTACTTTTTTTAGTTTTTTCTTTAATATCTAAGATTTCTACTTTTTGTTTTTTTCTCTAATATGTAAAATTTCTACTTTTTTGTTTTTTTTTCTAAGATTTCTACTTTTTTTTGTTTTTTTCTCTAATATCTAAGATTTCTACTTTTTTTTGTTTTTTTCTCTAAGATTTCTACTTTGTTTTTTTCTAAGTTTTCTACTTTTTTGTTTTTTCTTTAATATCTAAGTTTTCTACTTTTTTGTTTTTTCTCTAATATCTAAGATTTCTACTTTTTAGTTTTTTTCTCTAAGATTTCTACTTTTTTTAGTTTTTTCTGTAATATCTAAGTTTTCTACTTTTTTGTTTTTTTTCTGTGATATCTAAGTTTTCTACTTTTTTGTTTTTTTCTCTAATATCTAAGATTTCTACTTTTTTTGTTTTTTTCTCTAAGTTTTCTATTTTTTTTTTTTTTTCTCTAATATCTAAGATTTCTACTTTTTTTGTTTTTTTCTAAGATTTCTACTTTTTTTAGTTTTTTTCTAAGATTTCTACTTTGTTTTTTTTCTCTAAGTTTTCTACTTTTTTGTTTTTCTTTAATATCTAAGTTTTCTACTTTTTTTTTTTTTTTCTGTAATATCTAAGATTTCTACTTTTTTTTTTTTTCTCTAAGATTTCTACTTTTTTTTTTTTTTTTTTTCTCTAAGATTTCTACTTTTTTTGTTTTTTTCTCTAAGATTTCTACTTTTTTGTTTTTTTCTAAGATTTCTACTTTTTTGTTTTTTTCTCTAAGATTTCTACTTTTTTTTAGTTTTTTCTGTAATATCTAAGTTTTCTACTTTTTTTAGTTTTTTCTCTAAGATTTCTACTTTTTGTTTTTTTTCTTTAATATCTAAGATTTCTACTTTTTTTAGTTTTTTTTTTAATATCTAAGATTTCTACTTTTTGTTTTTTTCTCTAATATGTAAAATTTCTACTTTTTTTTTTTTTTCTAAAGATTTCTACTTTTTTGTTTTTTCTCTAATATCTAAGATTTCTACTTTTTTTAGTTTTTCTCTAAGATTTCTACTTTGTTTTTTTCTCTAAGTTTTCTACTTTTTTGTTTTTTTCTTTAATATCTAAGTTTTCTACTTTTTTGTTTTTTTCTCTAATATCTAAGATTTCTACTTTTTAGTTTTTTCTCTAAGATTTCTACTTTTTTTAGTTTTTTCTGTAATATCTAAGTTTTCTACTTTTTTGTTTTTTTCTGTGATATCTAAGATTTCTACTTTTTTTTTTTTTTTCTCTAATATGTAAAATTTCTACTTTTTTGTTTTTTTCTCTAAGTTTTCTATTTTTTTTTGTTTTTTCTCTAATATCTAAGATTTCTACTTTTTTTGTTTTTTTCTCTAAGATTTCTACTTTTTTAGTTTTTTCTAAGATTTCTACTTTGTTTTTTTCTCTAAGTTTTCTACTTTTTTGTTTTTTCTTTAATATCTAAGTTTTCTACTTTTTTGTTTTTTTCTGTAATATCTAAGATTTCTACTTTTTTCTTTTTCTCTAAGATTTCTACTTTTTTTACTTTTTTTTTTCTCTAAGATTTCTACTTTTTGTTTTTTTTTCTAAGATTTCTACTTTTTTGTTTTTTTCTCTAAGATTTCTACTTTTTTTGTTTTTTCTCTAAGATTTCTACTTTTTTTTTTAGTTTTTTCTGTAATATCTAAGTTTTCTACTTTTTTTTAGTTTTTTCTCTAAGATTTCTACTTTTTGTTTTTTTTTCTTTAATATCTAAGTTTTCTACTTTTTTTTAGTTTTTTTCTCTAATATCTAAGATTTCTACTTTTTTTTGTTTTTTTCTCTAATATGTAAAATTTCTACTTTTTTTGTTTTTTTTTCTAAGATTTCTACTTTTTTTGTTTTTCTCTAATATCTAAGATTTCTACTTTTTTTTAGTTTTTTCTCTAAGATTTCTACTTTGTTTTTTTCTAAGTTTTCTACTTTTTTGTTTTTCTTTAATATCTAAGTTTTCTACTTTTTTTGTTTTTCTCTAATATCTAAGATTTCTACTTTTTTTGTTTTTTCTCTAATATCTAAAATTTCTACTTTTTGTTTTTTCTGTAATATCTAAGTTTTCTACTTTTTTTTTTTTTTTTCTCTAATATCTAAGATTTCTACTTTTTTGTTTTTTTCTCTAAGTTTTCTACTTTTTTTTTTTTCTTTTAATATCTAAGTTTTCTACTTTTTTGTTTTTTTCTGTAATATCTAAGATTTCTATCTACTCTTCTATCTACTTCTACTATAAATGTTTCTCTAATATATACTAATATCTAAGCATTATTCCAGAAAGTAAGCGTATAAATCTTCGTTCATCTTCTTGGTTTCCACTGGTTTCAGTTTCTTTCTTATGTTGTTCAAGGCTGGGTACGTGGCATCAGCTTTTTCCAGGCTGCAATATAGACGAGATTTAACTCACGCTACTGATTCACGTTACAATATTTAATAAGCAAAGCCAAAGTACTGGACATGTATTGCTGGTTCTGTGCACCACTTACTACTCTCAGCGGTTGAGAAAGTGATCTCTCCAGTCTTTTCTGCCTCCGTTCTTCAAATAAAGCTTCACGTCTGAGGCGTTCCTCTTTCTGCTCCTGTGAAAGAGAAAAAGAAATAGGTTTTAAAGAGCCACTCAATCCTGTACTGAACTGCTGATGATCACCCGTCAGCTTGTAGCTATGCATTCATTTATTTTACCTGTCTTTATTTTGTTTGCAAATCTGCTTTTGTAATTTGCAGAGGTCCTCAGGAGGTATGTGTTCCGTCGAATCAAGAAAGACAGAAATACATTCCTCGAGGTGGAGCATCGTAATTAATGGATACACATCCCAGAAATCCGGCAAGCCATAGCTCTCCGTGACCTTCCCGAGCTCCTCACACAACTTTTTGTTCTCTGCCCGTTTCTGGTGAGACAGACAGAAAAGGATGAGCTCGAACGCTGACAGAGATCTACGCAGTCTCTTACTACATTCGGACGCTTGCGAGGACGCTTACTCGGATTCTTCTGGAGACCCGTTTTTTATTTGCCATCTCCAGATTTGCTTTCACTTGATTATATTCCTTGTGCTTTTCTTGAATGCAGAGAGTAAGCCTCTGTATCTCCTCCTCCATGTGGACTCTATTCCTTTCACTGGACAAAAACAAACATACAAAGGCAAAACTCAGAGGGTCTTGGGTTTCTCAGATTGGAGACTATTAAGAAATCAAACTTACTACTTTTTCTTTTCGTCCCTGTTGTCCTGGAACAACTTTTTCTTTTCCTCTTTTTTGGACATCAATCTCTTATTCTTAAAGTATAACCGTTCAGAGTCCAGATGTCTAGTCCTGTCCTCTTCCGTTTTGCGCTCGTCGTCTTCTTTCCACTGCATCTCTTCAATTTCTTTTATGTCTTCAACTCGACAGATTTTTCTGTAACGGAGATGGTTATAAATAATAGTATGTGAAGCAGCATCTTCGCTTTCGGGACGTGCAGGAATAATTGTGCATACTAACATGACGGCGCTTACCTTTGAAGAGCTTTTTCCTCTTTTTCTAATTTGAGCCTCTTCTCTAGTAATTCCTGAGCCCTGAAACATGACCGTGTGAGTATAAGCACCTGGCAATTGAAACTGCTTTATTTACAAGGACCACAAAAGCGTGGTTTCTAAATTTAAAAGTGACAACTAAATACTTTTTCTGGTGCTCCAAGGGATTTGCGTCTTTGTAGGAGACCAAGAAATTGGCCTGGTCTTGTTTTGCTTCAATCTCCATTTGGGACATTTCTCTTTCCTCTGCAGAATATTGTTGAGCTCTAGTACGCAGAATCCTTTTTTCGTCTTCTGTAAGAAACTGAGAATAGAACAGAAAAAAGAAATTAGGAGAGTACAGACACACAATCCACATCCACACAAGAGCAGTGGATATTTCACTACGTGTACAATTTAAAAGATTAATCACTCTCAAAAGAAAGGTTTTTGTGTTCCATGATATATGTGCGTATGTATATAGGCTATAAAATATAAGAATGTGAATACACTGACAGCGCGAACACAAATAAAGTACACATTAAGTTGATATGGATGAATCAAAACATGCTAAATTAGCTTACGTTCAAGCGAGCAGCTTTTCTAATATCCTCGTTGTACTCCGAGATGCTTTGACACTTGGTCTTCTGCACACTGAGTTGTGGAAGGATGGTTTTGCTTCGGGGTCCTGATGCGGGGCGTTTCTGTCGTCCCTCTCTAAGGAACTGCCTGACTTCTTCCCCTGTTTTGTCCTCCCTGCATCGGAGACCAAAGTACTGAAACTTTTCTTCAGCACTGAGGCTGGATCCGTTCCCCTTCTTCTTAGGCGGCGGATGTGGACGCAGTCCTGCATAACATCGCATTTATTTCATGTTAGCACTCATGAAGGAACTTGTGTCTACTTCACACTGCAATCAAACTTAGAAAACGGGTTTGAGGTTGTTTTAACAGCTCACCTCCGGCAGGGGAAGCTCCGTGGATGGGGGGAAGCTTCACAGTCTGCATTCGGCTGGAGATTGTGGTGATGTTGCTCATCTTAGTGGTGTGCTGTTGAGCTCTCGCACAGGTTTGGAGCCTGAGCTTGCGGAATTCGTTACAGTTCATTTTCAGGTTAAAAAGGGCTGAAAAGTACAACTGTATGATCTGAAATAGATACGGCTGCAGGCTGAACGCTAATGCAGATTCACAATCAGGCGCTGATCTGGAATCTAACGTTGATCAAAAGCCAACCGACACGAAATCAAACCGGTTTCTCTGATCAGGCCGAGAAGTTCTAAAAGCCATCGGTGCAGTGACGTCACAACCAGAAAGAAGTCACGCGCCACGGATCGTTGGATTCGAAATAGAATTCTTTTCGTTTTGTTTCAAAAGTTTAAACAGCTCGTGTATATAGGCAGCCCAGGAGAGTCCAGAATCAAAATAACCCACTTGTAAAAATATATTAATCCTCTGCGTCTGCGCTCGTGCAAATACACAGGATACTGACCGAATCGTGTCTCAGGAAATACTGAGCACATGTTGGCTCTGCTTGATAAGTGATGAGCGTGACAGCGGAACTGTCTTGTATTCTTGTTTCATAAAGCTACAGTTTAATAAAAGTAATTCAAAAGCCCACCTGTTGATCGTTTTGCTCGCACCTCCGGGAACCACTGTAAAAACGTCAAAGTTCTGTTGCTTTATTCGGGCGTGTATTAATCACGCCGAGAAACAACCACGTTAGTTATTAGTTGATAACGTATATAGGTCGGATCTCTCGTCAGCATGATATTTCTCAATGCCAAATCAATTTATAAATCATACCTAGGTCGATAATGTGAAGCTGATTCCAGACTGCTTCAGCACACGCCCGTAATGCTAATACTCCAGTACTGAGCGTCAAGCAGACCTGTGTCGATTCAGTTAAGCCTTTTAAAATGCTTTTTATGTAAAAAGGAAACTATAACACTACAAGGATATACTTTAAAAGAGCAAAAGAGTAAAAATGGCCAACGATTATTATAATATCTACAGTAACTCAATTGCGCATTATTCAGTAAATGCAGATAGTAACACCTACTTTGTTCTGCGCGAACGAAAGTGCTCATATTATGCCGTATCGGAGCTAATTGCAAAAGTTATATATTACAGTAACGTATTACTTTTTTTCCTGTAACGCAGTAGTGTAATGAATTACTACTACGTTTTAAGCAATATTTTGCATGTACACGTTCAGTAAGGCTTGCGTTACAAGAAAACATTTCGCCCGCAAGACATGAACAAATCAAAAAGTTCTATTTCCTGTTAGTGAATAGACTTGCTGGGGAACTTTATACTCGTAACGCTTAATGATTCAGCCTCTGAGCTCGAGGTCCGAGGCTATTGGCAGGAAGTTCGCGGTAAGCCCTGGCGCGCATTGGAAACGCGGCAAATGGATGAAAACGGCGCGAGACGGTACGTGCGCGCAATATTTCGATTTTGTCCGAGATGAGGACAAGAACGTTATTGTCAAATGCAACTTTTGTATTAGCAAGATCCCCGTGAGGTAAGCTAACGTTTGCATGATGACCAGGTAGAATTCTGTATAATCTAGTTCAGGAATGGGACCGTTTTGTATTTAAATACCTTTGAAAAACATTAAATGTATTTTGTATTTAAATGCGTTTAATCTCAGTATTTTCATATATTCAAGCTAAAATACTTTTACCAATTAACCTTCTTATTAGGCTGCATTAATGGGCAGTATTTTGAGTACATCCATAGAAAAGTAAAAATACTATTATTTTGTAATATTGTATTTGAATGCATTTAATCTTGTATTTATTTTTGTATAGCCTAATACAATAAATCAGCCGTCTAATAAATAGGTTGATTGGCAAAAATGCAAAGATTAAATTAAAATAAATATTATTTTGAATTTCAAATACATAAGTCGGAACGGGCAATAAATATGCGTATGTGTGATTTTTAGCATAGCATGATCATGAACTGGAATTTTAATATTTGTGTATTTATCTTATTTTTTCAGCATGTACTGCCATGCAGAACAACACTCGCCAAGGAACTGGTTAGGAGCTATTCTGGCGTGGAAACAGAGCTAAAGAAATCAGTTGATTTAACAGTAGTTTGTGTCAACAACTGCAGACATTTGGACTGAATACGACAAGAGCTTTTGTGGGTGACGGTCCATTGGATTGATTCGAGACGCTGCAACGGAAGAAGGCTGCTGCTATCGCTTGTTGTAGGTTCAGAGGTAGACACGCATATGATGCAATTGCATATAAACTTGAGGATATTTTTTCCAGTATGGATTAACTACTGAAATAGGGACAGCATGTGTGACAGACAATGGCAGCAACTTCATTGAAGCATTTAAGGAATACCAACAAGTTGAAGAAGAGGAGGTAGAGGAGGATGATGGGAAGTGGCCTTCACCGATCTCTATAAGCGTTCTCACTGGAGGATATGATGAGGATACCCAGCAAGGGCTGTGTGCTTCCTGCACATTCCAGATGTGCAGCTCACACACTTAACCAACATTGAGATTGGCAAATGGTTGGCATCAAACCCAGAATCCAGAGGTGTTTACCGCAGTTCTACAGCTAAGTGTTCAGCACTGTGGACCAAAGCTAGCCGGTCCACAGTTGCATCTGAGTTCCTAGATAAGATCAGTGAATGGAGGCTGATTGTGCCTTCAGTAACCGGTGGAACTCATTTTATGATGCTTATCTTTGGGTCGTACGAGAAATGCCACTAACTGATATTAACAATCTATGCGCACAGCTTCAGGAATTCCAGTTTCTGACGGAATACTGTACCGTTATGAAGCCTTTCAGCATTGCATTGGACATCCTACAAGGTGAGGAAACAACTTTTTTATTTTATTTTTTCTATGGGGCACTTCAACCAACACTTGAAGTTCTAATAGCCAAAACCTTAGCGATGCAAAATGGCCTTTCACAAATGACCACTGGGTTGCCGGAAGTAATTGTGGGAGCAATTAAAACTCGCTTTGCCACAACAATTGACTCCAAGGAAGCTCTACTGGCCGCCGCCTTGCTGCCCAAGTTGAAACTGCGCTGGGTAAAAGAGGAAACCAGAAGAGATCACCTCAGGTATCTCCTCACCACTGAGTGTCGCTCCCTAACAGTACAAGAGGTCCTCACTTCCTGTGAGCAACCCCTATGATTGATGCTCCTCAACCTGCTGCAGTCACTTCCTGTGAGGATGACTTCTTTTCATTCAATGTACAGCCCAATGGCATGGCTGATGCACATGGCAGAGATGACATCTCTTTTTTTTCTGGTAATGGAAAGCCTGCATCAGTTTCCAAGAATTAAAACAATTTCACTATGCTATAATGCACCAACACCATCCAGTGCACCGGTTGAAAGACTTTTCAGCCTTGTGTCATGACTTCAGTCTGATCAGTTTGTTTTTGTTTTTGTCTGTCAAACAGTCTGCCATGTGCTCGTGTTTCCCCGCCCCATTGTCATCTGATTAATCACTTTAGCTGCCTTCTCACCTGTGGCTCATTAGCTCCTTAATTGCTCCTCTACTTAAGTTCCCTTCGTTTGCAGTCTTGTGTCTGACTGTTGTGGTGTGAGGATGCTGCATTTGTACCCAGTCCTGTCATGTCATGCCTAGTCTATGTAGGCTCCAAGTTTAGCTGGTATTTTTAGTTTTACTCTTTGCTCGCTCTGCCCCTTTTTTCCAGACCTCTGTTCACATGTTCCAGTCCTGGTTACTCCGGTGCTGTGTTTGGCAGCTTGTCTTCACCTGACCCTTTGGATCTTATGCTGGAATCAAGCAGCAGGACTGATGTAGAGACTCTTTGACAAGATTTCCTTTTTTGCCAAATGCTCCCTGCCTAGTGGAGTGACTGGAGGCTCGTTTTTGACTAAAAACTGTTATTTTTCCTTCCTTTTGTTAAGTCTTCTGTTCCTCTGCCCCAGTCAAGTTTTTTGTTCAAAGACTAAAAATAAAATTAAGTTCAACCTGCAATTGAATCCTTGTTCGTTCTGACACCTTGGGAGTATGGTACTCACCCCAAAAACGCTTTCAGCACCTTATTCTTATGCGCTTTGACAGATATTTCAGTCAAGGGGGTATAATGGAATAGGCTAGCTATGTCTGACCGTTACTGACGGTTTTTGAGTTTGATTATTGATTCATATTTGCTGCCAGGCCATGTGGGCCCAAACATCTTAATTTCAGTTTATTTCTAAGATGTTTCATTTTTATATTTTGTTGGACTTCCTTTTTACTGACTTTTTTTCCCCCAAATTATACTTAAATGACTGAACAATATTTTCTGTTAGGCCTTGTAGACTCAAGCACTTTAATTTCATTTTTGTATTGAAAGGTGTGTCTACTTCTATAGTTTCATAGAGCCAATAGCTATCTGTCTTGTTGTTGTTGCCTAAGTGGATTAATTTAGTCTTTTTAGAGGCATTTAGATCTCTGTTTGATCTGTTTTCTTTTTTTAAGCAGTTAGGCTATGTTTAGCCTATATGTTCATTTCTATGGTCTAAAAACCTGTATTTCTATGATTTCATGTGTTTCTATGATACAACCTGTGTTGTTAAAAGCGCTATATAAAAAAAAATAAAATGACTGAGGTCGAGGGGTTGGTCCGTCCTCTAATTTTAATTTATGGCTATTTGGGGCATGTTATTACAATATACAGAGTATCAGAGCCGGGCAGACATTTTGAGGGGCACTGACTCAAACTAAAACAGGGTTGATAAGGGGTGGGTGCATGTTAATACAAATTATTATACTATCAGTCAAATGTTTTTGAATATTGTTTTTTTAAGTTTAGTGGGTTTTTTTGTTTTTTCTTCAGAATCCTCCTCTGCTCACCAAGCCTGCATTTGTTTAAACCAAATTACAGCAAAACAGTATTATTCATTATTATTATTATTATTATTTTAATTATAAATATTTTTACATTTCTTTTATTCACATTGTCCTTCCAAATCATTATAATATTCTGATTTACTGTTCAAGAAACACATTTTTCAGGGTTGTTTGATGAATATAAATATCCAAAGATTAAATTAAAACTGATGAAGACTTTTATGATAAATTGAGAATTTACAATGTTACAAAAGAATATTTTTCAGACAAATGCTGTTCTTTAGAACTTTCTATTCATCAAAGAAACCTGACAGCAATTTTACTCAACTGTGTCAACATAATACTACCAATAAATGTTTTTGAGCAGCAAATAAGAATATCATAATATTCTTAGGGATCGTGTGACTGGAGTAATTTAAAATCACAGTAATCCATTAATTTAATATATTCAAATAGAATATATAGAATGAAATAACTACTTCAGGTCTGGGCTGATAGGGGGGTGGGTTTGCTGAGAGGGGCACCTCAGCCAATGAGGGCAGAGTATGTTTTTACGATAGGATTCTGCCGGTAGGCTATATTTAAGGCTTACAAAACTTTACTTGGTCTTAAAAAGTCTTTAAAAAGTCCAATTTATCCTTCAGCTTTTAAACAGTTCAGCTTTTCAGTTGTAATCTGCCTTGACACAATGTGTGTTAAATTTTTTTTTTTTTTTTAAGCTATTAAAAAGTTAAGATGACATTGGAATTTTAAGTTGGAGGACATAACCTGATTTGCTCTATGCTATTTTTGTTTGATATGTTCTTGAAGTATCAAAAGAAGATCGGTTAACAATACAAGTTGTTAAGCCAGTTAGAAACATCTTTTAAAGCAATTAGTGATTTCTGTAAATGAAGACCGATGATTTGTGAGCACGCATTTGTTTGCTTGCCTTTGTGCCATTGCTGACCTTTCACCTTTTCCCCCCGAATAGACCATCTTGTTCCTCTGCGTGAGGTTTTTAGATACAAAGATGCTTTTTAAATGTACAATGCGTTTTAATGAAAAATACATTTAAATAAAACCAAAGAATGCAAAACAAAAGGCCCTTAGAGGAAAACGTTTGGCTGTTTAGTTTTCTTCCCTGTGTCGTTCTCAAAATGAGAAACCACCAGACTGAGACTTCTGTGTTTGTTTTTCCAGAAGAGCTCACGGTGAGAGGGAGCAGCACAAGACCTCAAGATGCACCACATGTAGCTCTGGGGTCTGCAAGCTGGAATTCAACCCATGTCTGTGGATGCAATTATCAGCAAACAAGACTTTACATTAAACACACCAAACCAACCCATGCAAGATCCAACGTTACATAGTGCCATAATAATATCCTAAATAAGTGTGATTTATTTTAAATGGGGGAACAGAGAAAGCTAAATCTTTTTTGGCAATGATAAAACTTTTCTACAATAAAAAAACGTAATATTTTATTAGGCCTGCAGGATACATTTATTAAAACTAATACACTTGCAGTCAAAAATGTGGACTGAATTTATGTTTCTTGGGACCTTTAAGATCAGGGTTTACATTGTGCTCACAGGAGTTTCTTTTCAATCTGTCTTTTTTTTTTTTTTTTTTTACCAATGAGCTGAATAGTAAAGGACAAGCAACCAAAAATTGCGGATGCATGGAAACTCCAGTGTTGTTTAAAAAGCATCCCAGGATGCACCTCATGAAGCTGGTTGAGACAATGACTGGACTGTGCAGAGTTGGAATCTACACACAAAGTTGCTACTTTGAAGAAGCCAAAATATTAGACACATTTATACATAATTTTATTATTTTTATGACTTCACTATTATTCTAAGAGTTTAGGCACTTTTTTTGTCACATTTTATAAAATCACATTTCTTCTTGTTTTTAAAAGTGTATTATTATTATTATTATTATTGGTGATCCCGGACCACAAGATCAGTGATATTTATGGTCAGTTTGAATAAATCATCTAATAAGCTTTCCACCGATGTATGGTTCGTTAGGATTGGACAATATTCAGCCAAGATACAACTATTTGAAAATATGTAAATAAAAATGAAAATAATGAGAAAATCACCTTTAAAGCTGTCCAAACGAAGTTCTTAGCATTCCCTATTACTAATCAAAGGGAGTCTTGATATATTTACGGTAGGAAATGAAAAAAATATCTTCATGGAGCATAATCTTTGCTTTGCATCCTAATGACTGTGGCACAAAAGAAAAGTCAATCATTTTAATCCAATGCTTATAGCCATTTCATGTGTTATGTTGTCAAATTGCAGACATGTTTTAGCGATTTTCACACTTCGATCACGTTAACAAACCCCATCTGGATATAAAAACTGTGTTTAATGTTTAGCTCTATTTACTTGCATTCTTAACACGTGTGTCTGTGTTGTTTCGTGTGTGTGTGTGTGTGTGTGCGTGTGATTACAATTCAAGGCTGTTACACGTGAACCTCGTGAAAGGTGTGATCTGTAAAGAGCCAGACTGCAGATGACGTCAGCGAGGTGGTATAAAAGAGACACAGACACGCTCAGAAGCTCAGATCTGTGGTCCTCCTGCCTTCACTCAGCATGCTGTGGACTCTTCTGTTCAGCTGCAGCTTTTATCTGCGCGGGGGCTCTGGTTTCTGCTCAAGGAGTATCCAGAGGTGAGTTGACTTCTGCACGTTTCCGATCACTGAAAGAGCGATATTTGAGGTTTGCTTGCTTTTTGCACTTCTATTATTTCTCTTAAGTTGATCGTAAAATGCATGCTTTTGTACGCATCCAGGATTTATAATATATATATATATATATATATATATATATATATATATATATATATATATATATATATATATATATATATAACAAATGACTTTTGTTTATTCGATTTATTAACATCTTCACCCAAAAAGTGCTTTAGTTCAAACGGATCTCACAATTAAAACTAAAACAAAGTGTACTGCAAGAGAGCTCTCGAAAGACAATATTCATATTCATACTTTTTTCTGGATTATAAACATTGTCCTTTGCTAAATGAATTTTTTCTTTAAATTAGAGTAATTAAAAACGACTCATTTTATGCTATAGAATCTTTTAACAGATACCTTTGTGACGTGTAAGATGAGAGAACCTGTCACGTGGGTAGATTTTGGTTTTAAAACACGTAACACTGCTGAATAGAACATTTATTAAAGATGAACATTTTTAGTGACCCACCGGGCAAAGATGAATAACTGATAAACCGAGCTTTTGGAAGCCTGGAATGCATGTGGAAAACACTGATGGCGCTAATGGAAAGAGCACACTTCCCTTCTGTTTGTCTGGTCCGCCCTCTGGGAGGGAACCTCTGACAGAAGCTCCTCCTATTACATTTAGAAGTTGGATTTTTCATTTATTTTTACTTTAATTTGACCACAGTCACTAGCGTGAAAAAGCTAACCCGAACCCCCAAGAAAGAAATGGATTCGGGTTAATTTGATCATTCTAGTCGCTGCTTGTGGTTTAGAAAAAAAAATAAAAGCTTCATAAATCACAACTGCAACGGTTTATGTGCTGTCATAACAACATGTTCACCCATGAGATTAATCAAAATGAAGCATGATATTTGGATTACATGTTACGGTCATGTCTAAACACAGACAACAGGATCCAGCGTTAGCCCTCGCCGAGGCTGCAGACTTGGACCGGGCTTTGCTTTTCACAAAACACAGCATAAGTGAGAGAGTGAGTTCTTGGCAATTGCTCTTATACGTTTCCTGACCGATGTAATGTCAGATGCTGAAAAATCAACCGTGGGGCCTGCAGGAAAAGCCATTATGTTCCGACCGGAGCTTTGTATGCATTAATCATGAAACCGTGCCTGTTCACCCAAAAATGAGTTTTTTCACTTTTGGCTCATTCCAAATCTGTATGGCTGTTTTTTTCTTCTGTTGTGTTAAAGCAATAACAACTATAAAGGTGCTTCATGCTGTATCCTAAGCCATTAGATGGCTGTAAACCGAATGAATCAGAAAACAAGAAATGGTGAGGGAACTTGCTATAAATCATCTTTGTGATTCTACATTGTTTTTACAGATGGAGAGATTATCAAACAGATTAAAGGCACAAACCACGAGCTTGCTGAAATCAAAGAACTGCTGAAGCAACAGGTAATCATCTAAAATACTGGACTTTCCCGTCTGTTAAAGACCTATCTTAGTTCTTACGCATACTATTTTTTCATACTACTGAACTCTTTGCTTTATAGATACAGGAAATAGTTTTCCTGAAGAACACGGTTATGGAGTGTGAAGCCTGTGGTGAGGAATTCTAAGCTTGTGATTGCATTAGATTCATAACTGAGAGTGTATCTGCTAAAAGTTGCATATCTTTTCTCCCGTGTCCCGCTGTAGGCATGAGACCAGTAGATCCAATAGAGCCGTCATGCGTTTCCCAACCCTTGCCATCCTGGTGTGGAATGCCTAATGACTCCCAGCGGGGTGAAATGTGGTCCGTGTCCAGAGGGCATGACAGGAAATGGAACTCACTGTACAGATGTTGATGAGGTGAGCGGGCGGACTTTTTTTTTTTTGATATGTAAAGCCTCTACATATCAACTCTAGCACCGTCCAGCTTGAAAGTCATATACATCTAGGGTGAATAAAATATGGGGTGCTTTAATTTTTTTGGTGAACTGTTCCTTTAAGACAACTGTCCTTGCAAAAACATCATTTGGAACTCACCCAGTTTCATTGCCAGTTTTTAAAGAACACATTTTGGTACAACTTTATATTTTGAAAGATGAATTTTTATGAAAAGACAAATCAGTGCTGACATGAATCGAAGGGGATAATTGAGAAAGGTCCTCAGGACAACACAGGCCCTGTATGTCAGCACAGACAATAACACTTTAGTTTCATAATCTGCTTTAAAAATACTACTAAGTTACTAAACACAACTATTAGTTTGCTAATAGTCTTATAATAGATTTTTAGTGGACTGTGGAAAAAGTATAATCCAGATATTTCAATTATTTTTTCTGTTCTCTACTGTATTTGCTTTGTACAGTGTGCTGTAATGCCATGTCACATGGGGTGAGATGCATCAACACATCACCTGGTTTTACGCTGTGGCCCCTGTCCTGCTGGGTACATGGGCCCCAGGTGCAGGGGTGGGGCTTACCTATGCATCTGCCAATAAACAGGTATAATTTTTAAAGTCTTGCTTCACCCCAAAGTTAAAATGCTGTCATTAATCACTTACCCCCATGTCGCTTCCAAACACGTGAAAGCCGTTTCTCGTCTTCAGAACGCAATTTAAGATATTTTAGATGAGAACTGGGAGGCCTTTGACCGCATGACTGCAAAATTATGAGCGGTGTCAAGGTCTATGGTCAAAATAGTCCATCTGCCATCAGTGGCCATCTTGATCCACTGATGGCAGAAGGACTATTTTGACGACGTCTTCCATAATTTTTGGACCTTCATGGCGTATGCATTACTTGGCAGTCAATGGGAGAGTCACAAGCCTCTCAGTTTTCTTTTAAAACATCTTCAACTGTGTTCGAAGACAAACAAAGCTTTAACAGGTTTAGAAACGACATGGGGTAAGTGATTAATGACGAAGTTTACATTTTGCGGTGGAGTAACCCTTTAAATGGGAATCTTTTCATTTAAATACAAGCACTCAATGGATAAAATGGTCGAAATTGAATGTAAATTCTTGCATGCAGGTGTGCAAAGACGTCAATGAGTGTGAGAACTCGAATGGAGGCTGCGTGGAGAACTCCAACTGCATTAACACACCGGTGAGTGATGCGTTATGCTTTGTCAGTACCATCTGTTCTGGTTCGCAAACCAAAAATGGTTCTGTTTTGATAGACTGCGAAAAGGGAACAGTTGGTTACCTCAAGGAGCTATTTTTACCTTACCTTACCTATTTATGACCGAATGAGGTCTTATTTAGGAATATTTAGCTTGAATAAAAGCAGTTCATTTAGATGGGAACTTTGATTTGATGGAACGTTGCTTCAACACACCATAAATAGTCTACAACATTTGAGAAACGGGTTCATATCAGTCATTCTGTTCATGTGAGTCATTGTGTGTCCATGGCAGGGCTCTTTCGCTGTGGCCAGTGCAAGGCTGGTTTTGTTGGGGATCAGGTGAAAGGCTGCAAACCTGAGCGGGCCTGTGGTAATGGTCAGCCCAATCCTTGCCATGCCAGCGCAGAATGCATTGTTCATCGCGATGGACAGATTGAATGCGCAGTAAGTCAGCGATCATACGGTATTTCAGATATTAAACTCATGGTCTGCATGGTCTGATATAATGATATAATCTGCTTCAGTGTGGAGTTGGATGGGCTGGGAATGGGTACTTTTGTGGAACGGACACCGATATTGATGGCTTCCCTGATGAAAAGCTGGAATGTGTGGAAAGGAACTGTGCAAAGGTAAAAAAATTTATAAACATGTAATGCACTAAGCATTAATACTAATTAAAGTACTAAAGCATTCTCTTAAATAAAATGATTTTCTAGGACAACTGCCTCACTGCTCCAAACTCTGGCCAAGAGGATGCAGACAAGGATAACATCGGTGATGCTTGTGATGATGATGCAGATGGAGATGGGATACTAAACACAGAGGTCAGAGGTCATAACACCACTTTAATTAAAAAGCAGTCACCATATACAAGAAAACCAATACCCTGCACGTGAAGCGCATAGGAGACTCTACTCTATATACAAAGAAAAGAAAATACAATGATGTAACCAAAATTTGATATGAGGATATTTTATTTCACAGTAATGATATATATCACAAGGTTATTTTTACTTTAAATAAAGTCTGTATGATATCAACATTTTTGAAATTTCATAATTCTTGTCATCAGTGTCCATATCACAAAAAGATAATACTAGCCTAAAAACTCACTGAAGACAAGGAAACGTAATGTCATTACAGAAGAGTAATAAACTAATTACAAGCAATAGGGCAAAAACATACAGTATAGAACAAATGTTTCATACATTGTATCAAGTAATTAAAATAATAAAAACATAATTTTCTTCACTGTGTAAATTAAATATATATTTCTTCTTATTAAAATTTAGCAGTGAGAGTATTTTTTTTTCAGATGTTTCTCAGTGCTTGCACTTAAGACCTTAATTATTTTGTTTACGATAATGCTTATAAATACAGGCATTTTGACACATCCAGCTGCGTGTATTTAACTATTCAAAGCCTGTTAAGTGGCAAAATTAACTTTTTCTCTGCCTTTATGTGGTTGTGACTCTCTGATAGTGCTCAGTAATGCATATGAGTTCTCTTTTACTGCCAGTTGCATATCAGTGGCTTAAAATCGCTGGTTTTAAACTGCAATGCTTAAAACTTGTGCTACTTATACCTTTTTCTGGCCACATAGCATAGCAACATCACGTGAGAGTGTAACCTCTATAGAGGCGATAGTTCGGTTGACAAAACAATCGGTTAATCATGTCTACTTGTATTCTTACTCATGATAATCTTACCGATTGCTCTGATAGGACAACTGCGTGCTCGTCCCCAAGCGTTAATCAGAAGAACAC
The DNA here is from genome assembly GCF_018831695.1 of Puntigrus tetrazona. Lineage (NCBI taxonomy): Eukaryota > Metazoa > Chordata > Actinopteri > Cypriniformes > Cyprinidae > Puntigrus > Puntigrus tetrazona. The sequence continues at coordinate 14,310,718 of NC_056709.1, read as the reverse complement.
TGATCAGGACGATTATGGAGACGCTTGTGATAATTGCCGTCTGGTAAAAAACAATGACCAGAAGGACACCGATAGCGACGGCCAGGGTGATGAATGTGATGATGACATTGATGGGGATGGTAAGACTTCAGATGTTTTTTTTCATTAGGGTAATATGCTTATTTTGCATCGGTCAAACTAGTGTGATGTGTTTTGCTGTCCAGGAATCAAAAACAATAAAGATAATTGCAAAAAGGTGCCAAACCGTGACCAGAAAGATAGAGACGGTGATAATGTTGGTGATGCTTGTGACAGCTGTCCCTATGTCCGCAACCCTGATCAGGTCTGATTAAAACACTCACGCTTTCTAACACTGAAGGTGTTGGAAGGAGATGGCATCAAACTAAGACATTGAGGCATGGGATAACACATCATTTATCTTTTTCCATTACAGACGGATGTGGATAATGACTTGATTGGCGATCCTTGTGACACCAACAAAGATAGGTATTACATCTCTCCGATTGGTGATTTTCATTGATCACACGCCAATTAATATGAATATTTTCAATCCAGTGCTTTGTTTTCTATCGTCAGTGATGGAGATGGGCATCAGGACTCTCGGACAACTGCCCTGCAGTCATCAACAGCTCCCAGCTGGACACGGACAAGGATGGCATCGGCGGAGATGAATGTGATGATGATGATGACAACGATGGTATTCCCGATCTTCTTCCACCGGTCCAGACAACTGCCGCCTGGTTCCAAACCCACTGCAGGAGGACTTTGATGGTCAGGATTTAATGTTTAGAAACTTCACTTTACATCAAAATCAGTCACCCGCTTCATTTTCTCAATTTGTGGTTTACAGGTGATGGGATTGGCAACGTTTGTGAGAATGACTTTGACAATGACACATATAGTGACAACATTGACGTTTGTCCTGAGAATGCTGAGGTGACTCTCACCGACTTCAGAACCTACCAGACTGTGGTTCTGGATCCAGAAGGAGATCATGCGAGATCGATCCAAACTGGGTGGTGCTCAATCAGGTCTGTCCACTGCCTCATGGAGATTTTGGGCTCAAAATTTCCACAGCATAACATTTTACCAAGGAATGCTTATATTTTTTTAACAGGGAAGAGAGATTGTACAGACCATGAACAGTGATCCTGGCCTGGCTGTAGGTAAAAGACTATTTCCATCCAAAGTTGTGAATTCAACATTAAATATTGCACAAAAAATATGTGAATAAAGCACCAAAGAGAACAAAATCCTGATAGTCTGGCACTATAGGAAAGTTTTGAATATAATTTTCATATATAATAAATTACTTGTGTCTTCAGCGTGGGCAGATGAAAAACAATAAAATGTGGTTATTTCATTGTGAGGTGGATGCCTGGACTTTGAGAATGCAGAAGTTCTTTGACGACAGACTTTGACAAGAAAAACTTCTGGTTTTTCTAACAGGCTACACGGCATTCAATGGTGTGGACTTTGAAGGGACGTTTCATGTGAATACTGAGACAGATGATGACTACGCAGGCTTTATCTTTGGCTATCAGGACAGCTCCAGCTTCTATGTGGTGATGTGGAAGCAAGTGGAGCAGATTTATTGGCAAGCCAATCCTTTCCGAGCTGTGGCCGAGCCTGGCATCCAGCTGAAGGTCTGATCTGGTGGCTTTAATTACGGAGTAACAACTTACTTGATTTCTTAGGCGTAGTATGGTTCTTGTTTCTGTATTTTTTTGGCAGGCAGTGAAATCAGACACGGGACCTGGAGAAAACCTGCGGAATTCGCTCTGGCACACAGGTGACTCGACAAACCAGGTGAAACTCTTATGGAAAGATTCCAGAAATGTTGGCTGGAAAGATAAGACTTCCTACCGCTGGTTCCTGCAGCACAGGCCCCAAGAAGGCTACATCAGGTAAATTCAGATCGGACGATGTTCCATATGCAAATCGTCCTGTCATTGCAATATTGTGCTATGCATGTTTAGGCAAACACTCTGCATATCTTGCATACAGGGTTCGGTTCTTTGAAGGTCAGCAGATGGTAGCAGATACAGGAATTATCATCGACACAACCATGAGAGGAGGCAGACTGGGAGTTTTCTGCTTCTCCCAGGAGAACATCATCTGGGCCAACCTGCGCTACAGATGCAATGGTCAGTTCTTTTAATCAAATACCTTTGGAAAATGGAAACAAGTGTACACTCGAGCAAAGAGCCACAAATGTTAATTTAACTACCAAGCATTTACAAGGTCCTACACATTTTTTTGGCTCATTTGAAAATACACTACATTGACAAATGTATTGGGAAAGACACAGCTTAATTGTTAAATCAAATTCAGTTCCCACAGATGTATAAAATGATCCGCCTAGCTATGAAGTCTTTATTACAAACATTTGGGGAAAAAAATGGGTTATTCTGAAGAGCTAAGTAAATTCAAATCGGCATGCCACCTTTGTGATAAGCCAGTTTGTGAAATTTCACCTGCTAGATATTCCACGGTCAACTGTAAGTGGTATTATTGGAAAGTAAGAAGCAGAAGACCATGCAAAGTCACAGAGCAGGGTCAACTGGGCAGGGTCAGCTGCTTCCATAGCTGGAGAGTTACAAACCCTCACTAGCATTATTATCAACTGTGGTTGGAGCTAAATGTATTGGATTTCAGTGACAGAGCAGATGCATGTGAGCATCCTATTATCCAACGTAAGATAGAGTGGTGCAAAAACAGCCCTACTGGACCCTGGAGCAGTGGAAACCTGTTCTGTAATGAGTGACGAATCGCACTTCTCTGTTTATCAGTTGAGTTTTTATCAGATGGTTGATGGTCAGGGTTTGGTCGATGCCAGGTGAATGTCATCTGTTGACTACATTGTGCTGTTTGGTGGCTGTTTTTGGGGTTTGGACTACACTTCTTAAAGAATAGTTTACCCAAAATTTTATTACAATACAATCTACACTTTTAGGCTGGTTTGGAAAAGCCAGGACAAATTAAAAAAAACTGTGCTTGTCTGAAAGTCACCCAGGATGGCTCGGGGTGAGTAGATTATGCCGTAATTTTCATTTTTGGTGAACTATTCCTTTAAAAGCGATTGAAAGAAATCATTTTGGACAATGATATGCCCCGTGCACAGCAACAAAAGGACCACAAAGGCATGCTTGGATGAGTTTGGTGTGAAAGACCTTGACTGGCCCAGACATACCCCATTGAACACCTCTGGGATGAACTGGACTTAAATGTCACACATTTAAATCTATTGCCTCCCAACATGCATACTATCTGTCCTAATAGGATTTGAAAATACAGTGAGTTTGCCCTAAAGCATAGTATGTTGAAATGAGTATGCCGAAGATTGCCAGATGTTCTGCTATACTTCCAGTTTGGGAGAATTGGTAGTGCACATCAAGGCACACTCAACGCAGTATGTTGACAAATATTTGAACTACAAACATAAGGAGTGTTAAAACTACAAACATGGTGGATATGCGAGAAGGATGGACAGGTAGAAATAAGGGTTTGTTTGATAATGTCTAGATTCATTCAAATTAAATATTTAATATATTCACCTTATATATGATCTGCAGCTACACTGCGAACTTTCATAATGGTATGTTCATTGTTCATTAACGTTAAAGACAGAGTTATGATGAATACTCAAGAGTTGGAGTTATGCTACATACTCAGAAGTATGTACTTTTTCCCACAAAAGTTTCTTACTTTTAGCTGCCAGTAGAGAATACAGTACTCCTAGATCCGTTGAACACATAATTTATCATGAAATGGAAATTCTATTTATATTCTGCTTTATTGATACAGATTCCAGGTCTTTTAGCATGATTCACGGAGCATATTATTCCAAATTATGACAGAAAGTAGTAGTTTCACAATCCATCTTCTTAACGTGGTCTTGCTTTTCACGATCCAGTTCCCAATTGATTTTCAAATAGATTTGAAAGAATCTGGGCCTGCTTGTTGTCGTCTTTTAACTAAATTAAATAGATTTTGAGCATACAAAATTCACAGTCACATCTGAGGAGAGAATGAATAAATCAGCCGTATTGTATTTGTTTCTTTTTTTTTTTATGCAGATACAATCCCTGAGGACTTTGAGACATTCAGAAGCCAGCAAATCCAGCTTTTGAACCCAAACTTTTTTTTTTTTTTTTTTTTTTTTTTTTTTTACAAGATTAATGAATGTGAGTTGTATATTTCTGTCGTGTGTGTCATATTTTATACTCCATTTTTTTTATAGCTTTCCTCATAACCCCCAATCACAGACGTAAATTGATGACACTGCATTAGCACTGAGAATTTAAATATATATATATATATATATATATATATATATATATATATATATGTATTTTAAAAACACATACAGAAATACAGGTTACAAAATATAAATGATATAACAAGAAAGGCTCTGATATATGCAGCTGAGACATCATGCACATCCATATTTAGCTTTTTTTTTTTTTTTTTTTCTGAGAAAGGAAAGGACCAGCAAAACGACAAAGACAAAATCAGTTCCTTCTACAATCAGTTACCACAAATAGGAGACAAAGATGACCACACCAGCACAGCGACTATAGAACTGGGCGCCTGGATAGATCCAACCCAATAAAGCTCTAGACAACCACAAATTATATGTCCTAATATACAGTTAACTCCAATAAAGAGTGAGCATTGTCTATGCTCACGAAATGAAGATCACAAAGATTCGATGCACATTCTGCAAGCTAACGCTCTCTCTCGGGCGCCCGATTACAGTGTCTTTTAAATACTTATTAAACCTGCCTTAGAGTGAGATGACAGTTGGGCGCAATCAAAAATAGATCCATGTAGATGGCACTTAGTTTACGCTAATGCTATGATTTAAGGGGGAAGGGTTGATATACTGCTCAGCTCTATCCTCTCACGGGTCACTATCGGTTACGTTTATCAAGAAATACATCCCATCTAGTCAGCTACGTCCTTATTAGTCTTAATGAATACGGACATGGTAATCATGGTCACTAACTGCTCAGCAGTTCTATTAAAGCTTAAAGAGAATTTACGCTAAAGGGGTTTTGCTCTCACACGAATAATCAGGACACAAATGAAGACCGCTCCAGTTTGGCTGCATGCCGCATGTGCATCAACAACAGATTATTTGTCCAGTAAACACATGCAGTCTGCCCACATCTCCTAATGTTTCACAGGGTAAAGCAACAAACAGACTAGGCCCTTTTTTTTTACCGGTTTGCATTGGGAAGTATATATATCGCTTCAGAATCGATTTCCTCTGAATTATCAGTGCAATACAGAAACGGTTCACAAAGAACACCTCCACGAGCAAACCAGAGTTTGGGGAGTTGGGGCGCGCGCAGGGTCGAACAGTCGGCATTCTCAGAAGGTTAAACAGTCCAAGTTTCACGAGCAAAAGCTGCGGCTGAAGTTTCCAGAAGCAGCAGCCAGAGGATTTAGAAGAAATGCACATACTTCGGTATAAAGCTGCCGTATCTTTGAGATTTCTGACGGGATTTCAGACGAAATCCAAGATGCAAAGGGGCGGAGCAAATCGACAGGGAGCGGGTTGGGGGTGGGATTGGAGTACGACCGAACATGCTACAATCGCGATGAGCGGAAAAATGCTACCGTGACCGAAAACGAACAGAAAAACCAGCAATGTAACAGATCAGGAGAAAAAAACAGTAGTGCTTTGGTCAAGCATCGTCAAGCAGGTCATTTGGTGTAATGCACTATCATAACACGGAGCCCCCATAAATACATTCTGTTTCTAAACATGATCATGAGTAAGTGGTAAAGTGACACCACTAGCATTAACTAATACATGCACTGTGTCTCAGGGGTCTACATTGGTTTATGTGCAGTGAATCTTTTTACTGGAATCAAGCCAAGCTAATGAAGACTTCATACCAAAAGCTATAGGACACCTCATTCTAAACATTTTTTTCTCATTTTGGCATGCAGTAAGTCATATTCCAGTGATAAGCTTTATGTACACTATTTTCAGGAAAGCAGCTCATGGTAAAATCATATGAAACACTATTCTAGATTGGCTGCAGTTTGAAGAAGAAAAACTGAAAGCGAGTATTGCAGTTTTTTGTGTTACGGCTAAATAAACTACAGTGTATCCACGCCATCTGAGACCATCCTATTTCTCAGCCCTAAATATGCTGCATATATTAAACCAGAAATATTCCAGATTGTTGGTTGATTAATGCTTTTAGATTACATAGGGGAATCACGAATTGAATTTGCACAGTTTTAAGGGTTATTATTTCTTTCAAGTACCCAGATGACCAATGTATCTGGCTGAAACAAAGCGGCTAAAACTTCAGCAGAGCTATCTCAGTTCAATTGCCCAAAGACTTCAACTTGCTCTTCATCCCCTGTATTATAAACATGTTTTTTAGATTGACAGATACAGTGGGGTCCAAAAAAAATTTTAAAATTCTCTCTCTCTCTCTCTCTCTCTCTATATATATATTTCTATGGAATCTTGTTTTCACCATGGGATAAAAAAAGTTATCTGTGACTTAATCTCACAATTCTGACTTTTATTTTCTAAATTCTGAGAATGTTTTTTCTTCTAAAAAGATAAAAAAATATATATTTTTTATTTCACAATTTTGACTACTGAAATTTTGCTCTATTATTTTGATAAATTGCTAAATAAAACATTGTTCTGATATATAAATATATAATATAATTGCATGAAACAGTTGTACAATTAACACTTTACAAATTTTACTGCATAGCAGAAACAAGATTGTAATCAATAATCTCAAAATCATTTGATATATATATATATTTGATGATATATATATATATATATATATTTGATCGATCTTATCACCCCCTTTATATTTACATGACATGTACACAATCAACCTGTTCATAATTTTTTCTTTGTTTTTAATACAGTTCAAGCTGCAGGTTTAAACCAATAAGCTGTGTTTTGGACCCCACTGCATACAGAGATCATAACTGTGTCACTGAATTGTAAAATGAGTGATTCCTTGAGATCCTTCCTATAGCACTCGAAGGAAAAACCGTCACTCGATCAAAGGTCGACAGGGCTTGGAACATCGCATGGGAATGGCGAACACAACTCCCGTAAACAGCACAGAATAAGGAGCATTACTCTCCCAAGCCAGTAGACGACCGACGGATGATCAGCTTCACGCGACAAGACCTTGAGTTAAGTTTGGCGGTACAAGTACAAACTATACAGCATTCAGTACTAAACAAAAATGGCATCGTTAAAAACAAGAATATCGAGAGAGAGCGATTAGAAAAACCGTTAACAGTTAAAAACAGCATTTTGTTCATGTAAGGCGAAAATCAGGTCCTCTCACAGTGAAGTGTTCAGCAGGTTTCTGCAGCAGCTCGAGGTCACATATTTACCGACGCGCCCGTTGGCGTACATTTCAGCCATAACAGACCTTCAATTTGGATAAATAACATATGCGTACAGAGAGTCACGCGACAGTCCGCACTCTAAAACGCCAAAAGATGGGTCACATTTCTATTTAGAGACTGCTGTCCTCCTGCAAGAAAACTGATATAGAATGAATGTAGAGCCAGAAACACGGTTTTTTGAGATATTTTGGATGATCACGAAAAATGCTAGCAAAAGCGAATCGTCATGGAAGCCATTTTTATAAAAGCAAACTTTGCCTTCGTATTACGATGAGACAATGCTCCCTTAAACCCTTGATACACAATCTGGGGTAGTGCTCCTTACGTAAGTATGATTAAATAATATATATTCATAAAAAATAAAGTATAATAAATACAATCTAAATAAATAGAGTTCGATTTTTCACACACATAAATCACTACGGATGGATATTTCTTCAAAGACATGGCATAATTCGCAGGCGTTCAAATTTGTGGTTCACTTAATGTACTAATAAACACGGGCGATCCGTGAAATCAAAAGGTGAAACAACCGAAAAGGAATAAATAGAAGCGGCCGTTATAACATGAATACGTGAAGAAAGTGGATGGTGGATGGTATTCGCGCGTTGGAAGCGATCAGTGTGGATACAGCACTTCCACCTCCACACCCCCCCAAACCCTTTTGACCCCTGTACCGGCCGTCACGGCCCCTGCCATGGCGGTTCGGCAGCATGCTGTTACTGGGTGGTTGGGGACGTGCCGGCCACCGACCAGATGGTGAACAGAGAGGCCATGCAGCGGAGTGTCTGGCAGTGGCAGTTCGACAGCCTTCACAGTCGATCCATGCGGGCGTGTCCTCGGTGGCAGATCGGCGAGAACCATGTCCGGGTCGTTGAGCATGTGCAGTCCGTCCAGGGTCAAAGGGTCGATCTTCAGCTCGTCCAGCGGGAACTGAGAGTCGGCGTCGAAGCTGACGATCACCGGCGCTAATAGCGAGCTGGTGAGGTCTTTGGAGAGACTCGGCGTGAGATTCTCCGTCACTAATGTGAAAACAAACTAACGCTTATTTCACAGAACCAGTGTTGGGAAGGATTACCGTCTAGAAGTTGTATTTATTTATTTACAGATCACGCCTGGCTTTCTGGCTCAAATCATCATTTTTGGGAGATTTTCTTAAGTTTTCACAAAAATCCTTCAACACTAGTCTGACACATATTAATCAGCTTTTTCAGAAGTGTGTACTAAATGGAGCCTTAAAAGCATTGTGAGATGATAGATGCTTTCTTATAAAAAAAAAAAAAAAAATATATATATATATATATATATATATATATATATATATATATATATATATATATATATATATCTTATAAAGCAAAAATTTGGATGAAAGTGTACAATGGTGCTGTACCTCACAAATAATTAAGATAATATAAAGAATAAAAAGAATTCAAACCTTATTTAAAATATAATAAACAAAAATATTTCAATTACTTTATTATTATAACTGGTTTACATTTGATTCACGTTAACAACAGGCCTTAATTTGTGTTCTGAAGATGAACAAAGATCTTACAGGTTTTGGAACCACATGAGAGATGAATAATGACAAATATGTAATTTTTAAGCAAAAGTTTATAGAGTGCAATTAAAATATAACTAGCTATTAGTGTTAAACAAAACTGGATACATAAAAATAACATTATTACACAGATGCATGAGGCTCGGTTTAAGCGCTAAAATGTAAAAAAAAAAAAAAAAAAAAAGTTTCATTTGAGCAGTATTGATAAATCGTGGATTCGTGGATGAATTCTGAGATTTTCAAATACCATTACGATTCACTCTGGAATGAATTCTAAGCATAGATTCTTTGTAGGAAGATAGCTTTCGACTCTAGTTTTTAATCCACACACTCATTGCTAAAGAAAAAAAGAAGAGCGCTGAAGAACTGTAAATGCTTTTTATGGCGACATTAGCATTAATGCAAACACAGCCAACAATGAATGCTCTTTTTGCAATCGCTTAAAACGTTTTTGAAATATTATTTAAGTTGTAAGGACTTAGAGACAAGTGAGTGTGCGGATGTTTCTAAAGCATGCAGTGCCATCTGCTGTTCAAACTAAGTTCAGATCATGCAGTGCAATCGAAAAGTCTCAGAATCCATGCGAATCATTTCTCGATGCATCAATTTTATTCTACAGCCTAAGTTCAATTACGTTACTAGCGAAAGTGCTTGGGAAACTGGTAATGAGCTGGAAATATTCAGTGTTTGGAACAATCGGATGCTTCAAGACAAACGCTGATTTCACTAAACAAACTAGAAATTTAAGTGAAATCCTTGTGTGTAGTTATGGCTGCGTGGGGACCAGAATAATGATTTGACTCAAAAAGGTAGAGAGGAACAGGTATAGACAGAGAGCCTGGGCGCAGTATAAATACAACTCTCTAACATTTGTAGGTAAAGATATGGGAAGTTAGGCTGGAAGCGAAAAGCGATACCTGTGAGAATGATGTTGGGGATGTTGCCGCATGGCTACTGTGAACCGGCTGCTGTGGGTCCTGCTGACCGCCGTGGTTCCCGGTGAGAACCCATCTTGGCGGCCTGCGTGTAGTTCCAGCGTTGAACAGTGACTAGACGCCGGGTTCTCTCATCATGTTCATGTTGAACTGCTCTAGCTTTACCAGCGGCATCAGACAGATTGAAAAGTCATTTGAGACAATAAATAAATTAAAAGCAGTTATACACACACACACACACACACACGTACATATTGTTTTCATTTATTCATTTATGCATATATAGGTCATGAAACTATAGGTGCATTGCTTAAAAAATATTATTATTATTAATATAATTTCATCATTTTTTCATTATAAAAATAAAATCAATATCACTCACAATACTGCTAAACTGTGTATGCATAATAAGCAGAATCCATATACATTATAGTAATAATAAAATAATTAACTAATTTATTAATTCTAATATTAATTCTAATATCATATGCATCACAATACGAGTCCATCTGTGCTATAGTGCAGTCAGCATTGATTTTCAGTGTAAATATTTTTAATAAAAATTTATTTTTGTCTTAGTTTAAAAAAGAAAAACCATGAAACACATGTACCTGGTTTGATAGAGCATTGGTTTGTCTGGAAGGAAGTTGCTGATCATAAAAGGAATCTCCAAAGATGCTTCCACCACCTGAATGTGCTGTAAAGACACACATTATGAGCAATACATCTGAAGAAAATTAGCCACATACTGATAATAATCCTTTTTTGAATAAGGTTTGAACAATTTTTCAGTGTTTTGAATGAGGTCTTATGCTCATAAGGCTGATTTATTTAATCAAAACAGTAGATATGCAAAAATATTATTACAATTTTCTATTTGAATGTATTTTAACATGTAAATAATTCCTCTCATGCAAAGCTTGAGTTTTCATCATTACTCCAGTCTTCAGTGTCGCACATGATTCTTCCAGAAATCATTCTTAATATACTGAATCATTTCTCGAAAGCAGTAGCTGCTGCTTAATATTATGAAGTAAAACCACTAGTCAAAAGTTTTTGATTCATTCTTTTTCAAAAGTAAAAGATATTTATAGAAAAAAACATTACATTGTAACATATTTTAACAAACAAATCTGCTATTTTTAATCAATTAAATTCAGCCTTAGTGAGCTTAGGGAAAAAAAAAGTGTAAATTGTAAAGTGAGTGTACTGAAGCAGAGAAAACATACAATGAAATGGCAAAAAAAAAAAATCAATAAATGAAGAATGAAAAACAGAAGTTTTACAGCTTACTTGTGGCGAGCTTACCGCCGGCGAAAGTCTGATTGGACACCGAGATATTTAGTGACTGAATTGGCTGAAGAGCCGGTCCTGACTGCGTGTACTGTGGGGAGGAAGAGGCATACTTCAATTCTTGCAGAAACGACATATCGCCCCAAAAGCAAACTGTGCAGAGCGGAGGAAAATCGTGCCCGAGCTGGCAGTTCCGCTTATGTGGTTGTCTGCGATTAGCTGAGAGAGGTCTGGGTGGCGTTGGGGCGGGCTACGGTGAGAGCGGGGCGTATGAGGCGAATGTTCTGAGGGAAGAGGCTGTGGGGCTGTTTCTGCAGGTCGTTCAGTAAACTCAGCAGAGAGTACTGAGACAGCTGCTGCTCCAGAGACAGGCTGTCCATCGTGATCGGCCTGTGACAGACAGACCGTCAACATTAACACTAAAAACCGTACAAGAGCCATACAAAGCATCAGTAACATTTAAATAAATAAGCATTTAAAGGAATAGTTCTCCCAAAAATGAAAATGACCTCATATTTTATTAGTTTATTGTATGACTTTCTTTTCAAGCCGAACACCAGAGTCTAAGTTTTTAATAAATTGATCCTATTCCTTTGACTGGGAGATTAAATTAAAAATCGCAAAAGGCAATATTACTAAAAAAGGCTAAAATGGAAATTTAAATAGAAAACTATTTACATTCAAACAAACGGCTAAAGCGAAAACAGAAAATGTAAAAAATTAATTGTAATTATTGAACAGAAGATATTATACAAATTCAAATGCAATTATAAAGCACTTTATAACTTTAGCCTGTCCAATACTGTCCAATCCCAATAAACCTAATAAATCAAATTGCTCATATGCTCTGAATTCAAACACAGGCCGTCACGGTCTGGCTCACCCTGTGATGAGGGTATCTGGGGGAGACGGGCGGGTGGCAGCGTGGGAGTGGGCGGCTGTGGGCTGATACTGGAGCAGAGGCGGGGCCTGTGTGCTGGGCGGAGAGGATGGAGGGACGTGACTGGCAGCACTGATGCCCCAGGTGGCGTGAGGTTGGTGGTCAGGTTGCTGGTACTGCGGGCCCTGGATGTAGGGAAGGTAATGGGGTCGTCTGGATCCAGCGGGGTGGGGAGAGGAGAGGAACTGGATGTTTGTCAGATCAGGTAAGGAGCCGCCGGTGCTGTGAGCAGCTGGCATCAAAGAGCTATTCATTTCTTGATCAGGAGATGGAAATATACTGGAAAATCAAGCGGAATATGCAGTGAAATGCTATATGATGCAACACTTCTAAGAGAGACATGTAAATGAGTAAATCTCATATATATATATATATATATATATATATATATATATATATATTTATATATATATATATATATATATATATATCATATATATATATTATATTATATTATCGCATCCAAAAAATTTAAAAAGCATTTACTTAATATATGTGTGTGTACCGTGTCTTTATTATGTATATATAAATACACACAAATATATATATATAAAATATTAGCAATATAATATTAACAATATAAATGTATATTTTTAATTTTTAATTTCTTATTTTTCTTAGTGGTGTATATTTAAATATACACAGTATACACATATATTACACAATTTAAAAAAAATATGAACAAGATGCAGTTTTTGATTTTTCTAATGCATTAGTAAATGTTGTAATGAACATTACTTTGTTTGAAATTATTACGATTGTTTGAAATGTAACCTTTGATTGTTAATTCATGTTCAATTCAACGTGTGTTAAAGCAATAACTAACATAACAAATGGAACCTTATTGTTTTAAAGTTTTCAGAAACATTTTTTCATGCCTCACGAAACTGCATTAAACCTTTTAGTTTTTCTCATTATAGATGCTTAGATGTGAGAATAATCCAAAGTAAAAAAATTTACAGATGAGTTGTGATAGATAGAAATTTGTACAGTATGTCTGAATCTCTAAGGACCTTTTGCACAGTTCAAATAAAACCATGTAATATTGCATTTTATAAACCCAATTATTTAACAAACATTAAACGGACATACTTTTTTAAACAGAGCATTTGTACCTCAATTTGGCACGTGATGGAGTGTCAGTGTAGGATCTAAGGCTCGTGCTACTACAAAGGCTGTATAGAGTGTTAAGTGATTTCCAGTACATGGGAAAAACAGTTTTAGTCACTGACAGACTCACTTAATCCCAGGAACGTCACAGGACTCTGTGTGCAGAGATGCTTTGGGCTCGTCTTTCTCCATCTCTGATTCGGTGTCCTCTGTATCTGGAGGGGGTGAGTAACAGCACTGCAGAACAGAGAGAAATGCAGATGAACTCCTACAGTGAGGTCAATGACAAATAAAGTGTTCATAATAAAAGAGGATCTTTGAAAGGAATGAAGAGTTTAAACACATGCCAAGTTCTTAGACATGTTCTTTATATCCTCTTACACCATAATTGAGTGCGTTTCAATATTAATTCGTATCATCATTACATATCCTCATGTTTTATGTTTTGAGGAAGTTATCTGATATTTTAAGAGACTCAGTGATGAGTCCCTTTTTGTTTGCATGTTAGTTTCAAACGGCTTTTGGCAGACAAAAGTTTTAAAAATATCCATAAGTACAGAAATACTTTTTGTTAAAGGGGCCAAATTCATCCTCATGCCAGCGCTTAAGTAAAAGTTTGTAAAATGTGGCATTGCATCACTTGTTCACGGATGGATCCAACTTTGCTGTGAATGGGTGCCGTCGGGAGTCCAAAAACAGCTGATAAAACAAATACAAGTAATAAGTAATTCACACCCACTCAGTTTAAGCGTCAAAATCACAATAACTGTTTCAAAAAACATATTTGCACTATTTTTACCTGTAATCTGGCATATTTCTCTCCCAGTTCAACCGTAGAAAACAATTTTTGTTATTAATAAGACATGTATTTTAGTTAAATAGATAAACATACTGATAGATTTGTTTCCCACAAAGCTGCAGCTTTGCTACACAGGACGTTAATCGATGGACTGGAGTGGGTTTACTGTGGATTATTATGATGTTTTTATCCAGCTGTTTGGACTCTCATTCTGACGCACCCATTCACGGAAACTATCAAATCGGTGAAACAAAGGCTAAATATCTTCTTAATGAAGAAATAACAGGCTCATCCACAATTTAAAGGCCCAAAGATGTATTTGAAATCATTGCTATTAGGTACCAAAAATGGGAAAAAACCTCTCAAATACGTACATTTTACTCTAGCAGTTCAGATCGCAGTAGTGATCCTGGGCTGGTTCACAGCGGCTCTGGTGTAGAGCTGAGTCAGAGTTGGTTCTGCAGCAGAAGTGTGAACGTGTAAAACACTGTGATTCTGACCTTGGCGCGTTTTGTCGATTGGCCAACAGCTACCTTCTCAGCTTGTGTCGGGAGAGCGGTGACAAATACCGAGCCATAGGGACAGCTGTCGATGTAATCAGTCAGGGTAAAGGACAATGTCTCACACACGTGGAAAAACATACCCAAAAAGTTCACCCAAAACTGAAAGTAGTAGTTCCACACCTGCATGATTTCTTTGCTCTACTGATCACAAGGAAAAGAGTTTTTCATCAGGCTGTTTGGTCACCGTTGACCAAGGCAGTCAGGTGACCCAAAGGCTATGTTCCCCAGCAGAAACTAAATTACGTACAGGTTGAAACAACTTGAGGCGGGTAAATAATGACCAATTTCAATTCTGGAGTGAGCTCTTCCTTTGAGTGAAGCTGGACTGCGTCTAATAAGCTGAAGGATATCTGGCGTCGTGCTTGTCCACAGAGAGGTCTGCTTGGTGTGGAGAAGCGTCGATTCCTGTCCCGATACGCGGTCCACCAGGCGTGATGCGGGGCGTCCGACTGGTGTCTAAAACCGTCGTCTGTAAAATGGATTCGATTGATCTTCAAATGTCTTTTCACAAGGCATCAGGACTTTTGCTGCAGTGTACGGGACGATAAAGCATAAAACATGGACTAAGCGGTATGAAGAAACGGAAGCGATGAAACCGTCCGTGCAGCCTCGTGCTAATGTGTCATAAATGAATAGCAATGATAAAGAAAGAGGAAAATGGCGTTTCCATCAACTTTACCACTACATTTAACCCCCAAAACCCCTGTTCGGACAAAAATGCCAACTTATGGTTAATGCATTGCTTTGTAATGCGATCCGGGCCGTTCCTATACAGTGCAAAAAAGTAGAACTATTAATTTGCATAAACAAAAAACAGAATATTTTCAAGCGTCAAGTGCATTTCTTAAACAAAACATTTCACATAAATATGCTTTTAGAACTGAAAAGCTCAGGAGTACTGATTTTGATACTTTGACACTGTATCACACTTAAAAATGTCTTAGTGTCATATAAGATACAATTACATTTTAGATCCTAATATTGGAATAATATTGTCTTTATGAACTATAATGAAGTAAAATAGACAGATATATATATATACACGATAAACCTTCTTAATTTCCTTAGAAACATCGCCAAATGCTACTATTTATAGTTTTCTATCTCTAATCTAAATGGTTCAAACAAAACATGATTTTAGCTTGATAATATCACTTATACATTATTGCTTCTCTGTCCTTAACATCAGTTTCCATCTTGTTCGGCTTCTGTATCCTTTTAATTAACAAAAAGTCTTGATGGCCTCATCTTGCAAGCGGCGGTGAAAGCGACAGCCAGTCTGCTCCTTTACATATAAAAAGCATTGAAAATAGACATTTTTGGCCACGCATATGCAGCACCGTAAAAATTTCACAGAGCACCAAATGCACCCTTGATAGATCATCTGAAGGAAATTCATTGATAAAGGCACAGCACAGAGTGTACGACCAGAACTTTCCAAACTTACTGAAGTTTCTAAGGTCTCTGCCTGAAGAGATCAGTGTTGCTATTTCCAATCTGATTGACATTGGGCAGTGACCACTCCATAGCACTGAGGCTCGATTCTGCTGGTTACTTGCAAAATGCTGGGTCTTCTGTAACTGCAGCTGTGCAAAATAACGGTGCGTGAAAAGCAGCGATGGTGGCGCAATGAGCATGAATGAAGCGTAAACCGAATGCAGTGGTTAAGACACTTTATGCGTAGAAGAATGAAAAAAGCAGACCCAGTGAGTTCAGAAAAAGTAAATGAAACCTCAAACATCAAAAGAAACTGGAGAAAAATACCGCCGACGTTGTCCTCAAATTAATGCTCGTTTAGTTTATTTTTCATTATTTCTTTTTTATTATTGATTGATTTTCATGAAAAACATAACATGTGCCGACCGATATGTTTATCGACACTGAAAAATTGTTTTCTGTGAAATACTCTTTAAAAAGTAGTAATAAACAACATAAACCGAATAATAATGTAAAAGTAGAGCGAAAAAACAAGCGTTTTGGACAATTTACCTTGACACAAAATCGATATGGCCTTATTTTTATATCACTCATACCTATTAAAAAGATGTTTACTAATATACAATTAAACTTCACAAAAATAAATAAATAATAAAAAATAATGAAAATATTTAAAGTTCAAAATTCACTTGTATAATTCAGTGCTATACTTTTGTACTATGTTGTTTATGAACTTTAACAATTTCTAAATGACAGTCTCTGTGATTCTTTTCAGTGTTGTAACTAAGTTTATATATATATATAGAGTCTATAAACGTAGGTTATATATTTTACATGATTTCAGTAGTTTTGGTTCGCATGCATTTGTTTCACCAAACAGTTTCGCATAAAAAACGTGACAATCTTAGTTGGATAGACTTTGTCAATCCGACCACCTTTCGATTTAAAATCAGTCGCACAGGATTCTCTTCACTGCGTGACGGCTTGCCCCCTCCCACTGACGTTTCGTCGTTAAATAAGTAACCTTGATCCACACAACGGATCGAAATAAAAGAGCAGCGATACTTCGAGGCCGGGCAGGTCTCTGTCGGGTACGCGCGACATCTGTCAGCATCTCTCTCCAGCAGCGTCTCGAGCATCTCCCGCTACGGGACACCGCTGCCGTCCTTCACCGATTTGTCACGGCTCTCGGGCGACAAAGGCTCTTGAATCAAACACGGTGGCTACCTCCTGCCAGCAGCCGCGCTGTACGCCATAACGTATACATTCTGACGCACGTACCCGCGCCGCTCGCGTGATGCTCAGGTCTTTCATGACCTCCTCGAACGCCGCCGTCTCCGCCTGCTTCTGGTTGTGCAGGGCGATTTTCTCGCTGAATTTTCGCCTTGGATTGTTTGGTCGCCATCTTCGTTCTTCTCCAAAACACAGAGCGTTGCGCCGAGATGCGTTGCGCTGCCGCGGCGCAACGTCATCCCGCAGGGAAGAGTTGGCAGGCATTAGGTCCACCGGATGTCTGATTGTTGCACACACACACACACACACAAATGAAACGTCTTCATGTATTCCATGTTAAAGGGGTTTGTTGCCAGTGGTGTGTTAAGAAAAACTTTACACTCATTTTGAGATTTAATATTCTTTATTACAATAAATATATCACCAGCTTTTGCTTTATTATCAAAGGCTATTTTGCACTTACTAAACAGTCTTGCTGACAGTTGTGTCAGCTTTCTGCAGGTTTTATAAAGCCAAATTAAGGAGCAAGTTCATTAGAAACCTTTCTAGGACCTTCAACATCAAAATACAACTGTTTCCACAGGCTGCATTTACTGAGAACAGCTAATGGCACAACTCTACTCCAAATTACTAGAAACCAAAAAAAAAAATGCTCGTCAGCATTTTCTGTCTTGCCTTTACATTGCAAATGTGTCAAAATACATTTAAAGAATGCCAGTCATGTTTTCCTCAAAGCAAAGTTAGTTTATGATTAAAGAAAGATGAATTATTTGCTTAGCGTGATAAGAGTTTATACATTTGCATATACAAGAAAAAAATTATCCCAACACTTTTTTAGTTAAAAGCATGGTTGAATCTGTAAAGTTTGTTTACTTTTTGTAAAAATAACTGTTTGTCATAATTAATGACATTTCTTGCTCTGAGAAAACACTATTTTAGCAGTAGTACAATGAAAACAGGAGCGCATTTTTATTTTTATTTTATTTTATACATTTCTTATGTTTATTTAGACACTTGCCGTAACAGACACAACATAATGGATAAAACAAGAAAACAAAATGTAATTTCACACCACGGAAGACAAATCGTAAAAGGATAACTGCAATAAGTACTACCAGTACCAATACATTCAGTGTTATTTATTAAAATTACACACATATGCGCCTGAAAAAGTTCAACACGTAACCGTACATCAAAAGAATTGGAACAGGATTGAAATAGCCGATTCAGTTCAAAGTTTTTTGATTTAACCACATGCTATAAATTTTGGATGTTCATAAATGCTGCACTTATACAAAGGATTTTACGTTAAATCTAAAAACAACGAGAATGAAAAGAAATAACCGAACAGCACTTTAAATGCTTTATCAAGTTGATTAAGGCTGATCTGTGACATAAATGTCCTACAAGATTAAAAGGCCATTTGTTCATAAGACCAGCTGACTTGTCCAAGAATCTTACCAGATATTATCCATATTGGTTACATTTATATCAGCATGTAAATGAGTCCTGAGCTAAGGGCAAGTCATTTACTACTGTAATCGTGGTCATTTACCCATTTATATACATAAAATGGTGTTGTTGAAAAAAATTAGAGATATTTAAAATAAATGTAATAAATCATTAAATGCACAAATAAAAAAAAAAAAAAAAAAAAGAATTTTTCTAAAGTGGTGTATTCACTTTTAAAACATGCCAACAATGTCATTACGAAATGTTTGTGCCATATTCCCATACTCATTGATCCAGTACCTACTGTGTAATGCAACATATCTTGTCTATTGTATTCACAGAAAACAAAAACACATTTTCAACTGTTTTCCAGTAATCAAATCACTGGTTACCACACTGAATATTAAAGTGCATAACGAAAATGTGCTTGTTTAGTTGTGATAGGAAAAAAAAAAATCGATAAGGGTAATATCTTAAATGTTCCCTTAATTTTTAGGAATAATAATAATAATAATAATAATAATAAATATTAAAACAAAAAAACTAATATCAGGAACCTTACAAAATAAGCGTCACAAAATATGTTAACACACCAGCCTACATCTTGCTAGTGGCGCTTCTCTAAATGATCACAAAACAAACAAGTTTGCTAAAAAAACATATAGATCAGGTCTACCGTTTTGCATGAATTCAAGGTCATGTCTAATTTAGAGAGGAATACAGGCTGTGCCTGGGACCATCTGCATCTAAGCGGTGATATAGGGTCTGAGCTGTGCAAGATTCACCTGTGGTAATCTACAAGAAGAACCAGAGCCAGCTTTACATCTTGAAGAGCATGCTAACGTTCAATGTTTTAAACCTAGAGCTTCTTCAAAATCCTGGCAAAGTGGACAATTTTGTCCAAATTGTAACTTGCGGACCAAATTCAAAATATCATACTGTAATGTTTGCCAACTCTGTCCCAGAGGTAAAGTTTTTAATTGTTTGGATGTCAACCAATTCATTCATCCCATCCCAAATGACATGAATTGGAATAAAGTCGTTATAATAATTGCTTATAGATAGTTTTGATTGTGTGTCATTTGAGTCGCACCATAAATCCTTCATGAAGTCATAGTATTGTTACCCCAGTGTTGCTGGCCCATTCAAGTTTGTCATTTACCAAATCCCTACGAGCACTTATGCAGAGAACCCTCATTAGTATGAAATGGGGCAATCTGCAAAAGACAACATTACTGCATGAGAAGTGTGCAGAAAGATGCTTCACATCCTCCAGAAATCAAATATGAACAATTCCTGTGTAGCTCTGGGTGGTTGTTTGGGAAATACAATAAGTGTAAGTACCAAAGGGATTACGGAAAATGAAAATCTCTTTCCACTCTTCGATCTCTGCATTATAAACTTGCACTAACTTCTGGAGGTTAGGAAGTATTGTGAATACATGTCGGATATTCACAAAGATGAAAGCCCGATGACAGCTCCAATGTTGTAGGTCCATTCAAGCCTGCTGTCAGTGCAAATCCACTTGAGGACTTGTACATAACCCTCATTAGTATGAAACATGGCAATCTGAAGAGCCGAGGACAACAATACTGTGAGAAGTGTGTAGGAAGATGCTTCGATCTCAAAAAAAGTAATCTTTTATATCGTTGTGAACAAACCTTTCAATCAAGCATGCTTCAAAACCAAGACATGACATTATGGCAAAGCCAATTACACCATTACTTTCACTGCAGTCAGGTGGGCCTTCAAATCTTAAACTTAAATATGCAGTAAATGCATTATGTGCTTAGCGCTGGGTGGTTGTTTGAAGTACAATAGGCGTACAAGCTATTCCCGCGGAGCTCTGGAAAATGAAGATCTCTTTCCCACTCACGGTCTCGTATTATAAACCTGTACAATACTAGTGACGTTATTGAGGTGCCAGTTGTATCCTCACGACTATATGATCTTTTTATCCAGCAGACAGCAGCCAGCCTCTGATTAACCAGCGCTCGCGCTCGGTTGGACTGTTGTCCATTGATGGTTTCTGGGCATTAATACTCTGCAGCTAGTACATCAAAGCAGCGGTCAGCATGGTCCATTCTGCCACGAGAGCATAAATACGGTTGTTCACTGATCATAGCATGCAGACTCTTGGCTCATTCATGGGACACTTGAAGTCCCACTGATCCAGTCGGATCATAGCAATGGAAATCTTCTTATCCTCCACAGACCAACGCCGTAACCTCCTGGGACGTGGGATTTCGCCGCCACGTCGCTCACGCTGACCCCATATCCGCCTTTTGAGAATCCACAAAAGTCCATTACGTTTTCCTCGGACAATAGCACTCTACAGAGACAAGCTGCCAGATGAGTTCGTCCCCCAGTAGCATAAATCTGTCCATGCAGCTCGTTGAGCCGAAACTGAATGCGGCTCTCTTGCATAGGTTGGATTCGAAGCCACTGGTTCAAATGGGGATAAATGGCGAACAGATGCCATTCGCCTCACTGCGATACTGCAAATCTGTCCCACCCACGACGCATACACAAAATTGTCCAAGAACAGATACACGCATGGCTGCATCCCATCTCCGTTTCGTCAACTCTTTGAACGTCGCGCTGTGACGTCAGGCAGATAGACTTTGCCGTGACCGTCGATCGTTATCGGTATAGGGCGTTCCACGAGCAGTAATAAAGAGGCGTGACGTCTGAGCAGATGAAGTTCGAGGTGATTGCATTTCGTCTTTGTCGAATGGAAGGATCTGATAATTGAAGGCCTCTGGGAAAATTAATGAGCACTGCAATCACCTCGAACTTCCATTCGTTCCAGACGTCACGTCTCAATACGTTCGGTGGGCAGCCTATACGCGATAACGCGATCGGACGGTCGCGGCAAAGTCTACTATCTGCCTGGCCATGCAGTGCGACAGTTCAAAGTTGACAGAGGAAATGGAGATGGGGATGCAGCCATGCGGTGTGTATCTGTTCTTGACAATTTTGTGTATGTCGGTGGGTGGACCAGCATTTGCAGTATCGCCAGTGGAGAGGCGCGGTCGACATCTGTTCCTTCGATCCCCATTTGAACCAGTGGCTTGAATCCAACCCATGCCGAAAGCACTTCAGTTTCAGCTCAACGTGTTGCATGAACAGATTTATGCTGCTGGGGGCCCTTAACCCGATCTGACAGCTTGTCCTCTGTAGAGTGCTATTGTCGAGGAAAAAGCGAATGGACTTTTGTGGATTCCTCAAAGCGGATAACAAGATAAATGCCGGAGCGACGTGCGGCGAGAAACTCTCGTCTCAGGAGAGTGCAGCGTGTCTGTGGAGGATGAAGACTCTCCATTTACTGCCAGTCGACCTCGGATCAGTGGGACTTCAAGTGTCCCATGAATGAGCCAAGAGTCTTGCATGCTATGATCAGTGTGAACAACCCGTATTTATGCTCATTGGCAGAATGGACCATGTTGACCGCTGCTTTGATGTACTAGCTGTAGAGTATTACGTTCCAGAAGCCGATCAATGGACAACAGTCCAACGATGCGAGCTGGTCAGTAGAGGCTGGCTGCTGTCTGCTGGATAAAAAAGATCTATATAGTCGGAGGATACAACTGGCACCGTAACGTCACTAGTATTGTACAGGTTTATAATACGGAGCCGATGGAGTGGGAAAGAGATCTTCATTTTCCAGAGTCTTTTGCGAGAGATAGCTTGTAGCTATCAAACAACCACAGCGCTAAGCACGCCAATACGTTACCATATTTAAGCTTAGATTTAGCGTCCACCTGGACTGCAGTGAAAATGTGGTGTAATTGGCTTTGCCATAATGTCTGTCTTTGGTTTTGAAGCATGCTTGATTGAGGTTTGTTCACAACATTATAAAGCACACTTTTTTTTTGAGAATGTGAAGCATCTTCCTGCCACTTCTCAAGCTTGATATTGTTGTCTCGGCTCTTCTTGTAGATTGCCATGTTTCATACTAATGAGGTTATGTACAAGTCCTATGGGATTTGCACTGACAGCAGAGCTTGAATGGACCCACAACATTGGAGCTATGTCATCAAGTTTTCATCTTTGTGAATATCCGACATGTATTCACAATGCTTCAACAGAAGTTAGTGCAAGTTTATAATGCAGAACCGATGAGTGGGAAAAAGAGATTTTCATTTTCCGTAATCTCTTTTGGTACTTACATATTGTATTTCCCAAACAACCACCAGAGCTAAGCACAGGAATTGTCTTTATATTTGATTTCTGAGGATGTGAAGTATCTTTCTGCACACTTCTCCTTTTAGTAATGTTGTCTTTTATGGTACCCCATTTCATACTAATGAGGGTTTAGTACAAATGCCTGTGGGATTTGCAATGATAATAAACTTGAATGGGCCCAGCAACACTGGGAGCAAATGTCATCATGACTTCATGAAGGATTTATGGTGCGACTAAATGGCCTAATCAAAACTATTAGCAAGCAATTATTATACTGACTCTTTGTCAATTCATGTCATTTTGGGATGGATGGATAGATTGGTTGACATCCAAACAATTAAAAACTTTACCTCTAGGACAGAGTTGGCAAACATTACAGTATGATATTTTGAATTTGGTCCATGAGATTGTTTAATTTGGACAAAATTGTCCCTTTGCCAGGATTTGAAGAAGCTCTGGCTTGTTGAGCGTTAGCATGCTCTTCTCAAGATGTAAAGCGGCTCTGGTTCTTCTTGTAGATTACCACAGTGTAGATCTCTTAGGTGGCACAGATCTCTATATCACCGTTGGGATGCAGATGGTCCCAGGCACAGCCTGTATTCCTCTAAATTAGACATGACCTTGAATTCATGCAAAAGCAGTGAGCCACAGTCTATATGTTTTAGGCAAACTTGTTTGTTTGTGATCATTTGTAGAAAGCGCCACTAGCAAGATGTAGTAGCTGGTGTGACTAATATTTTGTGGCCTTTATTTTGTGGCTTCTTTTGATATTAGTTTTTTTTGTTTTAATATTTATTATGTGTGTGTGTATTATTCCTAAAAATTAGGGTATTTAAGATATTACATTTTAGGATTTTTTTTCCTATCACAAACTAAACAAGCACATTTCAATTATGCACTTTAATATTCAGTGTGAGTAAATCAGTGATTTGATTACTGAACAGTTGAAATGTGTTTTTGTTTTCTGTGAACATGTAATTTAGACAAGATATACAGTATTACACAGTAGGTACTGGATCACGTATATGGGACTATGGCACAAACATTTTCGTGTGACATTGTTGGCATGTTTTGTATGAATTACACACTACATTCTAGAAAATTCCTTTTTTTTTTTTTTTATTTGTACATTTGTGATTTATTACATTTATTTTAAATATCTCAATTTTTTCAACAACACCATTTATGTATATAAATGGGTAAATGTCCACGATTACAGTAGTGTGGCTTGCCCTTAGCTCAGGACTCATTTACATGCTGATATAAATCTTAAATATGGACAATATAGTAAGACTTTTGAGCAAGTCAGCTGGAGTCTTATGAACAAATGGCCTTTTAATCTTGTATTTATATGCAGATCAGCCCAATCAACTTGATAAAAGCATTTAAAGTGCTGTTAGGTTATTTCTTTCATTCTAGTTGTTTTAGATTTACTTGAAAATCCTTTGTATAAGTGCATTTATGAACATCCAAATTTATGTATGTGGTTAAATCATAAAAAACTTTCAAACTTTCAATTTATTATTTCAATCCTGTTCAATTTTGATATGCAGTTACGTGTTGAACTTTTCAGGCGTGTTTGTGTACTTAATAAATAACACTGAATGTATTGGTACTGAAGTAGCATTTATTGCAGTTATCCTTTTCGCATTTGTCTTCCGTGTGTGAAATTACATTTTGTTTTCTTGTTTTATCCATTTTCTATGTTGTGTCTATTGCAGTTAGGTCTAAATAAACATGCATGGAAATGTATAAATGAAATAAAACAAAAAATCATTTCTCCTTTTTTTTTTTTTCACATTGTACTACTGCTAAAATAATTATTTCTCAGAGCAAGAAATGTCTGAGTATGACAAACAGTTATTTTGCTGTGTGCAAACAAACTTTGCAATTCAAACTGCGTTTTTAACGAAAAAAGTGTTGGGATAATTTTTTCTTGTATATAAATGCTTATAAACTCTTATCCACGTTGTAAATAATTCATCTTTCTTTAATCATAAGCTAACTTTGCTTTGAGTGGAAAACATGACTACGTATTCTTAAATGTATTTTGACACATTTGCAATGTAAGCAAGACAATGCTGTGAGCATTTTTTTGGTTTCTAGTAATTTGGAGTAGAGTTGTGCCATTAGCTGTTCTCTGAAATAAGGCAGCCTGTGGAAATATTTGGAAGTTGTATTTTGATGTTGAGTCCTGAAGGGTTCTAATGAATCCTGTTCCTTAATTTGGCTTTATAAAACCTGCAGAAAGCCGATTATCAACTAATCAGCAAGACTGTTTGGGTGTTGTGCAAAATAGCCTTTGATAATAAGCAAAAGCTAAGATATATTTATTGTAATAAAGAATATTAAATCTCAAAATGAGTGTAAAGTTTTCCTTTAACACCACTGGCAACAAACCCTTTTTTTAAACATGGAAGACACATGAAGACGTTTCATTTGTGTGTGTGTGTGTGTGTGTGTGTGTATCAATCGAACCTCCTCGGTGGACTCAATGCCCACAACTCTTCCCGTGATGACGCGCCGCGTCGTCAGCATATCCTGCACTAACGCATCTCGCGCAACGCTCTGTGTTTTGGAGAAGAACGGGAAGATGGCGACCTCAAACAATCCGCGAAAATTCGGCGAGAAAATCGCCTGCACAACCAAGCAGGCGGAGGAGACGGCGGCGTTCGGGGAGGTCATGAAAGACCTGAGCATCACGCAGGCAGCGCGGGTACGTGCGTCAGAAACGGCGGCTAAGCGCGCATGGCGGCTGCTATGTAGGAGGTAGCCTGTGTTTTGATTCAAAGCTCTTTTGTCGCCGAGAGCCGTGACAAATCGGTGAAGGATTGGCGGCGGTGTCGTAGCGGGAGATGCTGAGGATGCTGCTGGAAAGTGCTGGACAGATGTCGCGCGCATCTGCACAGAGACCTGCTCGGCCTCGAAGGGCATCGTCGCTCTTTTATTTTCTCGATCGTTGTGTGGATCTGGCTACTTATTTAACGACAAACGTCGGTGGAGGGCAAACTGTCACGCAGTGAATATATCCTAATTGACTAGATTTTTAAATCGAAGGTGGTCGGATTTTGATAAAGTCTATCCAACTAAGATTGTCACGTTTTTATGCGGAAACTGTTTGGTGAAACCATTAAAATACGAAACCAAAAATCCATTGAAATCATGTAAAATATATAACCTACGTTTATAGACCTATATATATATATATATATAAACCTAGTTGCCAACACTGAAAAGAATCGTGAACTGTGCATTTAGAAATTGCTTGTAAAGTTCATAAACAACATAATTAAAAGTAGCACTGAATTATACATGGAATTTTGAACTTTAAATATTTTCTGTTATTTTATTTTTAGAAGTATTTATTTATTTTGTGGGAAGTTTAATTCGAATATCATGCTTATCTTTAATAGTGTATGAGTGATACAAAAATAAGGCCATGTCGATTTCAGGTCAGAGTAAATTGTCCAAGCGCTTTGTTTTTAGCCTTCTACTTTTTGTTATTATTCGGTTTATGTTGTTTATTAGCTTACTTTAAAGAGTATTTCTACAGAAAAACAATTCTTCAATTAATAGATAAACATATCGATTCATTTTATGTTATGTTTTTCATGAGGAAAATCAATCAATAATAAAAAGAAATAATGAAAAAATAAACTAAACGAGCATTAATTTGAGGACAACGTTAGATATTTTTCTCCAGTTTCTTTGATGTTTGAGTTTAGCCCCCTACTTTTTCTGAACTCTCTCACTGGTCTGCTTTTTCATTCTTCACGTGATAAAGTGTCTTAATCACGATTATCTGGTTTCTGTTCATGCGTTCATTAGTACTCACTGCTGCTTTTCCTTTCATTATTTTGCACAGCTGCAGTTACAGAAGACAGTATTTGCAACTAGGCCAGAATCAGCTCAGTGCTATGGAGGGTCACTGCCCAATGTCAATCAGATTGGAAATAGCAACTGACCTCCCTTTTCAGGTGAGACCTTAGAAACTTCATAAGTTTGAAAGTTCTGTCGTACACTCTGTGCTGTGCCTTTATCAATGAATTTCCCTTCAGATGATCTAATCGCGGTGCATTTGGTGCTCTGTGAAATTTTTACGATTAACTTAAAAGTTGATTATCTTGGGCCAAAAATGTCTATTTTCAATGCTTTTATGTAAAATAGTTTTAGACTGGCAATAGTTCACCGCCCGCTTCTTGCAAGATGGGCCATTAAGACTTTGTTAATTAAAAGGATGTTACAGAAGCCGAACAAGATGGAAACTGATGTTAAGGACAGAAGAATAATGTATAAGTGATATTATGAAGCTAAAATCATGTTGTTTGAAACCATTTAGATTAGAGATAGAAAAACTATAAATAGGCATTTGCGATGTTTCTTAAGAAATTGCCCAGTTTATCGTGTATATATATATATATATCTGTCTTATCTATATCATTATAGTTCATAAAGACAATATTATTCCAATAGTAGGATCTAAAGTGTATTGTATCTTATGCAGTGTGCAGACATTTTTAAGTGTGATGCAGTGTCAAGTATCAAAATCAGTAATTCTGGAGCTTTTCTTGGTTACAAAGCATATTTATGTGAAAATGTTTTTGTTTAAGAAATGCACTTGGCGCTAATATTCTGTTTTGTTTGTTTCAAATTAAGGTTCTACTTCTTTGCACTGTATAGTAAGGCTTGGCCGGTCGACATTACAAAGTAATGCATAACCATAAGTTGGCATTTTTGTCGGAACAGGGGTTTACGGGGGTTTAAATGTAGCAAGTTGATGGAAACAGCGTCATTTTCGCTAACATCATTGCTATTCATTTATGACACATTATACGAGGCTGTGCGGGATGGTTCTGTCGCTCTGAGCTTTCATGCCGCTAGTCCATGTTTTATGCTTTTGTTTTGACACTGCAGCAAAAGTCCTGATGCCTTGTGAAAGACATTTGAAGATCACTCGAATCCATTTCCTTTACAGACGACGGTTTTAGACACCAGTCGGTGTCCGGCATCGGCCTGGTGGACCGCGTGTGCTTCGAGGACAGGAATCGCCATCGCTTCTCCACACATAGACCTCTCTCTGTGGACAGTACGGACGCCAGATATCCTTCAGCTTTATTAGAGAGCGCAGTCCAGTTTCCTCCAAAGGAAAGAGCTCACCCAGGTGAAATTAGGTCATTATTTACCCGCCCTCAAGTTGTTTGAACCTGTCTGAATTTAGTTTCTGCTGGGGAACATGTGTTTTGGGTCTGTGACTGCCTTGGTCAGCGGTGACCCTGAAGTAACCTGATGAAAAACTCTTTTCCTTTGTGATCAGTAGAGCAAAGATTCGTGCAGGTGTTGAACTACATTTTCCCAGTTTTGGGTGAACTTTTTTGGTGTTTTCCCGTGTGTGAGACATTGTCCTTTACCCTGATTACATGACCAGCTGTCCCTATGGCTCGGTGTATCTTGTCACCGCCTCCCGACACAAGCTGGAAGGTAAAGCTAAGCTAAGCCAATCGACCATGGCTTTCGAGAAGGTCGTAAATCACAGTGTTTTACGTTCCTGCCTTCTGCTGCAGAACCAACTCCTGACCAGCTCTACACCAGAGCGCTGTGAATCAGCTCACAGGGCGGCTTTTGTTGGCGGATCTCAGGAACTTGCAGTCGAAAGGAGTAAAAGCAGTGTACGTATTTGAGAGTTTTCCCCATTTTTGGTACCTAATATTGCAATGATTTCAAATACATCTTTGGGCCTTTAAATTGTGGATGAGCCTGTTTCTTCATTAAGAGATATTTAGCCTTTGCTCACGATTGATAGTTTCCGGTGAATGGAGTGCCGTCAAATGAAGTCCAAACAGCTGATAAAACATCATAATAATCACAGTAAACCCCGCTCGGTCATCGATTAACGTCCTGTGTAGCAAAAGCTGCGAGTTTGTGGAAACAAATCTATCAGTATGTTTATCTATTTAACTAAAATACATGTCTTATTACACAAATGTTTCTAGGTTGAATCCGGAGAGAAATATGCCAGATGCTGGTAAAAATAGTGCAAATATGTTTTTTTTGAAACAGTTATTGTGGATTTTGGCGGCAAACTGAGTGGTGTAGTGCAATGCCATGTGTTTCTCAGCTGTTTGGACTCAGCGGCACCATTCACAACTGAATCCATCCGTGAACAAGTGATTAATATACATTTTACAAACTTTTACCAAGCTGGCATGAGGATGGGTGGCTCCTTTAACAAAAGTATTTCTGTACCCATGGATATTTTTTAAAACTTTTTGTCTACCCAAAAGCCACTTGAACTAACATACCCAAGAAACAAAAGGACTCATCACTGAGTCTCTTAAAATATCAAGATAACCACTCAAAACATAAAACACGGGATATGTATTGATGCGAATTAATATTAGAAGCGATCAATTATGAATTGTAAGAGGATATAAGAACATGTCTAAGAACTTGGCATGTGTTTAAACTCGATTCCTTTCAAAGATCCTTTTTATTATGAACACTTTGTTGTCATTGACCTCATGTACTGAGTTCATCACCATTTCTCTCTGTTCTGCAGTGCTGCTTCTCACCCCTCAGATACAGAGGACACCGAATCAGAGATGGAGAAAAGCGAGCCCAAAGCATCTCTGCACACAGAGTCTGGCGTTCCTGGGGATTAGTGAGTTCGTATTGGCCAAAGCGTTTTCCATGCTGCACAAATCACGTAACACTTACACGGCACTTTGTAGCCTTACAGGCTGTAGATCCTACACTGACTTTCATCACGTGCCAAATTGAAGTACAAATGCTCCTGTTTAAAAAAAAAGTATGTCCCGTTTAATGTTTGTTAAATAATTGGCCGATAAAAAATGCAATATTACATGGTTTATTTGAACTGTGCAAAGAGTACGAGAGGAATTGAACATACTGTACAAATTTCTATCTATCACAACTCATCTGTAAATTTTTACTTTGGATTATTCCTCACATCCCCTAAGCATCTATAATGAAAAACTAAAAGGTTTAATGCAGTTTCGCGGGCATGAAAAAATGTTTCATGAAAACTTTAAACAATAAAGGCTCCATTTGTTAGTATTGAATTTATTGTTTTAATCACGTTACTTGAACATGAATTAACAATCAAGGTTACATTTCAAACAATCGAACAATTTCAAACAAAAGTAATGTTTATTTACAACATTTACTAATGCATTAGAAAAATCAAAAGCTGCATCTGTTTCATATTTTTTTAAATTGTATGTAATATATATGTGTATACTGTGTATATTTAGAAATATACACCACTAAGAAAAATAAGAAAATTAAAAATTAAAAATATACATTTATATTGCTAATATTATATTGCTAATATTTTATATACATATATTTGTGTGTGTATTATATATACATAATAAAGACACAGTACACACACATATATTAAGTAAACGTTTTTTAAATTTTGGATGCAATAATATAATACTAAAATATATATATGATATATATATATATATATATATATATATATATATATATATATATATATATGATGTCTCTCATTTACATGTCTCTCTTAAGTGTTGCATCATATAGCATTTCACTGCATATTCCGTTTGATTTTTCCAGTATATTTCCATCTCCTGATCAAGAAATGAATAGCTCTTTGATGCCAGCTGCTCACAGCACCGGCGGCTCCTTACCTGATCTGACAAACATCAGTTCCCTCCTCCTCTCCCCACCCCGCTGGATCAGACGACCCCATTACCTTCCTACATCCGGCTCCGGCAGTGCCAGCAACCTGACCACCACCACCTCACGCACCTGGGCATCAGTGCTGCCAGTCACGTCCCTCCATCCCCTCCCGCCCAGCACACAGGCCCGCCCCTCGTCCAGTATCAGCCCACGGCCGCCCACTCCCACGCTGCCACCCGCGTCTCCCCCCAGATATCAGCAGGTGAGCGAACCCCGCTTTGGCCTGTTTGAATTCAGAGCATATGAGCAATTTTGATTTATTAGGTTTATTAGGATTGGACGAGTATTGGACAGGCTAAAAGGATTATAAAAGTGCTTTATAATTGCATTTGAATTTGTATAATATCTTCTGTTCAATAATTACAATTAATTTTTACATTTTCTGTTTTTAGCTTTTTAGCGTTTGTTTGAATGTAAATAGTTTTCTATTTAAATTTCCATTTAGTTTTTAGCAATATTGCCTTGGCGATTTTTAATTTAATCTCTCAGTCAAAGGAATAGGATCAATTTATTAAAAACTTAGACTCTGTGTTCGTCTGAAAAGAAAAGTCATATACAATAAACCAATAAAATATGAGGTCATTTTCATTTTTGGGAGAACTATTCCTTTAAATCACTTATTTTATTTAAATGTTAAAGGATGTTTTGTATGGTCTAGTGTTAATGTTGGCGGTCTGTCTGTCACAGCCGATCCACGATGGACAGCCTGTCTCTGGAGCAGCAGCTGTCTCAGTACTCTCTGCTGAGTTTACTGAACGACCTGCAGAAACAGCCCCCAGCCTCCCTCAGAACATTCGTCTCATCGCCTCCGCCTCTCACCAGTAAGCTCCGCCTCAACGCCACCCAGACCTCCCTCGCCAGCCAATGCGCAGACAACCTAAAAGCGGAACTGCCAGCTCGAGTGCGATTTTCCTCCGCTCTGCACAGTTTGCTTTTGAGAAGCTTATACGATTCACGTTCTGCCAAGGAATTGAAGTATGCCTCTTCCTCCCCTGTAGTACCACCGCAGTCAGACCGGCTCTTCAGCCAATCAGTCACCAGCATCTCCGGTGTCCAATCAGGGCTTCTCGCCAAGCGGCTATACAAGTAAGCGTAAAACTTCTGTTTTCATTCTTCATTTGTTGATTTTTATGCCATTTCATTGTATGTTTCTCTCTGCTTCAGTACACTCACTTTACACTTTTTTTTTTCCCTTAAGCTCACTAAGGCTGAATTTAATTGATTAAAAATAGCAGATTTATTTGTTAAAATATGTTACAATGTAATGTTTTTCTATAAATATCTTTACTTTTGAAAGAATGAATCAAAAACTTTTTGACTAGTGGTTTTACTCAATATTAAGCAGTGCAGCTGCTTTGAGAAATGATCAGTATATTAAGAATGATTTCTGAAGAATCATGTGACACTGAAGACTGGAGTAATGATGAAAACTCAGCTTTGCATGAGAGGAATTATTTACATGTTAAAATACATTCAAATAGAAAATTGTAATAATATTTTGCAATACTACTGTTTTGATTAAATAAATTCAGCCTTGGTGAGCATAAGACTTCATTCAAAAACACTGAAAAATTGTTTCAAACCTTATTCAAAGGATTATTATCAGTATGTGGCTAATTTTCTTCAGATGTATTGCTCATAATGTGTGTCTTTACAGCACATTCAGGTGGTAGGAAGCATCTTTGGGAATTCCTTTTATGATCAACAACTTCCTTCCAGACAAACCAATGCTCTATCAAACCAGGTACATGTGTTTCATGGTTTTTCTTTTTTAAACTAAGACAAAAATAAATTTTTATTAAAAATATTTACACTGAAAATCAATGCTGACTGCACTATAGCACAGATGGACTCGTTTTGTGATGCATATGATACTAGAATTAATATTAAATTAATAAATTAGTTAATTATTTTATTATTGCTATAATGCATATGGATTCTGCTTATTATGTATACACAGTTTAGCAGTATTGTAGTGATATTGATTTTATTTTATAATGAAAAATGATGAAATTATATTAATAATAATAATATTTTTTTAAGCAATGCACCTATAGTTTCATGACCTATATGCATGCATAAATGAATAAATGAAAAACAATATATGCGTGTGTGTGTGTGTGTGTGTATAACTGCTTTTTAATTTCATTTATTGTTCAAATGACTTTCAATCTGTCTGATGCCGTCAATTAAAGCTGGAGCAGTTCAACATGAACATGATGGAGAACCCGGGCGGCTCTAGTCACTGTTCAACGCTGAACTACGCCACGCAGGCCGCCATGATGGGTCTCACCGGGAACCACGGCGGTCAGCAGGACTCACAGCAGCTCGGTTACAGTAGCCATGGCAACATCCAACATCATTCTCACAGGTATCGTCTTTCGCTTCAGCTTCAACTTCTCTATATCTTTTACCACAAATGTTAGAGAGTTGCATTTATAATTGCGCCTAGGCTCTCTGTCTATACCTGTTCCTCTCTACCTTTTTGAGTCAAATCTATTATTCGGGTCCCCACGCTTAATAACCATTATTAAGGATTTCACTTAAATTTCTAGTTTGTTTAGTGAAATCAGCGTTTGTCTTGAGGCATCCGATTGTTCCAAACACTGAATATTTCCAGCTCATTACTTCAGTTTCCCAAGCACTTTCGCTAGTAACGTATTGAACTTAGGGCTGTAGAAGTAAATTGATGCATCGAGAAATGATTCGGCATGGATTCTGAGACTTTTCGATTGCACTGCGATTCTGAACTTAGTTTTGAACAGCAGATGGCACTGCATGCTTTAGAAACATCCGTACACTACTTGTCTCTAAGTCCTTACAACTTAAATAATATTTCAAAACGTTTTAAGCTGAATTGCAAAAAGAGCATTCGCTGTTGGCTGTGTTTGCATTAATGCCACGTCATAAAAGCATTTACAGTTCTTCAGCGCTCTTCTTCTTTGGAAGTGCAGTGTGTGGATTAAAAACTAGAAGTCGAGTGCTATCTTCATGTTAGAATCTATGCTTAGAATTCATTCCAGAGTGAATCGCAATGCATTCGGAAAATCTCAAATTCATCCACGAATCACGATTTATCGTCACAGCCAAAATGAAACTTTTTTTTTTTTTTTTTACATTTTAGCGCTTAAACCGAGCTCTCATGCATCTGTGTAATAATGTTATTTTTATGTATCCAGCTTTGTTTAACACTAACAGCTAGTTATATTTTAATTGCACTCATAAACTTTGCTTAAAAATTACATATTTGTCATTATTCATCTTCATGTGGTTCCAAACCCGTAAGATCTTTGTTCATCTTCAGAACACAAATTAAGGCCTGTTGTTAACGTAATCAAATGTAACCAGTTATAATAATAAAGTAATTGAAATATTTTTGTTTATTACATTTTAAATAAGGTTTTAATTCTTTTTATTCTTTATATTATCTTAATTATTTGTAGAGTACAGCACCATTGTACACTTTAGTCCAAACTTTTTGCTTTATTTATATATATATATATATATATATATATATATATATATATATATATATATATATATATATATATTTATATATATATATATATATATATATATTTTTATATATATTATATATATATATATATATATATATAATATATATATATATATATATATATATATATATATATATATATAATATATATATATATATATATATATATATATATATATATATATATATATATATATATATATATATATATATATATATATATATATATATTATTATTTTTTTTTTTAAGAAGCAAGATCATCATCCTCACTGCTTTTAAGGCTCCATTTAGTACACTTCTGAAAAAGCTGATTAATATGTGTCAGACTCAGTGTTGAAGGATTTTTGTGAAAAACTCCCCCCAAAAATGATGACGGAGCCAGAAAGCCAGGCGTGTGATCTGTAAATAAATAAATACAACTTCCTAGACGGTAACCTTCCCAACACTGGTTCCCAGGAATAGCGTTTGGTTTGTTTTTCACATTAGTGACGGGAGAATCTCCGCCGGAGTCTCTCCAAAGACCTCACCAGCTCGTTGTTGGCCAGCGTCGGTGACGTCAGCTTCGACGCGGACTCTCAGTTCCCGCTGGACGAGCTGAAGATCGACCCCTTGACCCTGGACGGACTGCACATGCTCAACGACCCGGACATGGTTCTCGCCGACCCGGCCACCGAGGACACGTTCCGGATGGATCGACTGTGAAGCTGTGAACGCACTCCGAAGCCAGACACTCCGCTGCATGGCCTCTCTGTTCACCATCTGGTCAGTGGCCGGCCACGTCCCCCCAACCACCCACATAACAGCATGCTGCCGAACCGCTCATGGCCAGGGGCCGGTGGAGGCGGCGTGCCAGGGGGCGAGGGCCAGGGGTTTGGGGTGGTGGAAGGTGGAAGTGCTGTATCCACACTGGATCGTTTCAATGCGCATAATACCATCCACCATCCACTCTCTTCACGTATTCATGTTATAACGTGCGTTTCTATTTATTCCTTTTCGGTTGTTTCACCTTTTTGATTTCACGGATCGTCCCGTGTTTATTAGTACATTTAAGTGAATTGCCAAATTTGAGCGTTTACGTAACTATGCCATGTCTTTGAAGAAATATCCATCCGTGTGATGATGTGTGAAAAATCGACCTATTTATTTAGAGATTGTATTTATTATACTTATTTTTTTATGAATATATATTATTTAATCATACTTACGTAAGGAGCACTACTCTCCCAGATTGTGTATCAAGGGTTTAAGGGCGTTGCTCACTGTATGCCGGAAGGCAAAAGTTTGCTTTTACAAAATGGCTTCCATGACGATTCGTTTTGCTAGCATTTTTCGTATCATCAAATATCTCAAAAACCGTGTTTGGGTTTCATTCATTCGCTATCAGTTTTTCTTGCAGGAGGACAGCAGTCTCTAAATAGAAATGTGACCCATCTTTTGGCGTTTTTCGTGGACTGTCGCGTGACTCTCTGTATGCATATGTTATTTATCCGAAATTGAAGGTCTGTTATGGCTGAAATATGCGCTTCAACGGCGGTCGGTAAATATATGACCCTCGAGCTGCTGCAGAAACCTGCTGAACACTTCACTGTGAGAGGACCTGATTTTTGCCTTACATGAACAAAATGCTGTTTTTAACTGTTAGCGTGTTTTCTAATCGTTCTCCTCTCGATATTCTTGTTTTAACGATGCCATTTTGTTTAGTACTGAATGCTGTATAGTTTGTACTTGTACTGCCAAACTTAACTCAAGGTTTTTGTCGTGAAGCTGATCATTTGTCGGTCGTCTGGCTTGGGAGAGTAATGCTCCTTATTCTGTGCTGTTTACGGGAGTTGTGTTCGTCATTCCCATGCGTATGTTCAAGCCCTGTCGCACCTTGATCAAGTGGACGTGTTTTTCCTTCGAGTGCTATAGGAAGGATCTAAGGAATCACTCATTTACAATTCAGTGACACAGTTATGATCTCTGTATGCAGTGGGGTCCAAAAACACAGCTTATTGGTTTAAACCTGCAGCGAACTGTATTAAAAACAAAGAAAATTATGAACAGGTTGATTGTGTACATGCGGTCAATGAAGCAAGTGTGATAAGATCGATCAATATATATATATATATATCATATCATCAAATATATATATA
Organism: Puntigrus tetrazona; assembly: GCF_018831695.1. Taxonomy (NCBI): domain Eukaryota; kingdom Metazoa; phylum Chordata; class Actinopteri; order Cypriniformes; family Cyprinidae; genus Puntigrus; species Puntigrus tetrazona. The sequence goes on along the minus strand of NC_056709.1, from coordinate 14,274,404 downwards.
TATCAAATGATTTTGAGATTATTGATTACAATCTTGTTTCTGCCATGCAGTAAAAATTTGTAAGTGTTAATTGTACAATCGTTTCATGCAATTATATTATATATTTATATATCGTAACAATGTTTTATTTAGCAATTTATCAAAAAATAATAGCGCAAAATTTCAGTAGACAAAATTGTGAAATAAAAATCTATATATATTTTTTTATCTTTTTTAGAAGAAAAAAACATTCTCAAATTTAGAAAATAAAAGTCAGAATTGTGAGATTAAGTCACAGATAACTTTTTTTTTATCCCATGGTGAAAACAAGATTCCATAGAATATATATATAGAGAGAGAGAGAGAGAGAATTTTAAAAATTTTTTTTTGGACCCCACTGTATCTGTCAATCTAAAAAAACATGTTTATAATACAGGGGATGAAGAGCAAGTTGAAGTCTTTGGCAATTGAACGAGATGTTTCCTGCTGAAGTTTTAGCCGTTTTGTTTCAGCCAGATACATTGGTCATCTGGGTACTTGAAAGAAATAATAACCCTTAAAACTGTGCAAATTCAATTCGTGATTCCTATGCAATCTAAAAGCATTAATCAACCAACAATCTGGAATATTTCTGGTTTAATATAAGCAGCATATTTAGGGCTGAGAAATAGGGATGGTCTCAGATGGCGGTGGATACACTGTAGTTTATTTAGCCGTAACACAAAAAACTGCAATACTCGCTTCAGTTTTTCTTCTTCAAACTGTGCCATTCAGAATAGTGTTTCATATGTTTACCATGAGCGCGTTTCTCTCCTGAAAATAGTGTACATAAAGCTTATCACTGGAATATGACGACTGCATGTCAAAATGAGAAAAAAAAAATGTTTAGAACGAGGTGTCCGTTAGCTTTTGGTATGAAGTCTTCATTAGCTTGGCTGATTCCAGTAAAAGATTCACTGCACATAAACCAATGTAGACCCCTGAGACACAGTGCATGTATTAGTTAATGCTAGTGGTGTCACTTTACCACGACTATGATCATGTTTAGAAACAGAATGTATTTATGGGGCTCCGTGTTATGATAGTGCATTACACCAAATGACCTGCTTGACAATGCTTGACCAAAGCACTACTGTTTTTTTTCTCCTGATCTGTTACATTGCTGGTTTTTCTGTTCGTTTTCGGTCACGGTAGCATTTTTCCGCTCATCGCGATTGTAGCATGTTTGGGTCGTACCCAATCCCACCCCCCCAACCCGCTCCCTGTCGATTTGCTCGGCCCTTGCATCTTGGATTTCCGTCTGAAATCCCGTCAGAAATCTCAAAGATACGGCAGCTTTCATACCGAAGTATGTGCATTTCTTCTAAATCCTCTGGCTGCTGCTTCTGGAAACTTCAGCCGCAGCTTTTGCTCATGAAACTTGGACTGTTTAACCTTCTGAGAATGCCGACTGTTCGACCCTGTGCGTGCGCCCCAACTCCCAAACTCTGGTTTATCGTGAAGGTGTTCTTTGTGAACCGTTTTCTGTATTGCACTGATAATTCAGAGGGAAATCGATTCTGGAAGCGTATATATATACTTCCCAATGCAAATGCAAACGAAAAAAAAAAAGGGCTCAGTCTGTTTGTTGCTTTACCCTGTGAAACATTAGGAGATGTGGGCAGACTGCATGTGTTTACTGGACAAATAATCTGTTGTTGATGCACATGCGGCATGCAGCCAAACTGGAGCGGTCTTCATTTGTGTCCTGATTATTCGTGTGAGAGCAAACCCCCTTTAGCGTAAATTCCCCTTTAAGCCTTAATAGAACTGCTGAGCAGTTAGTGACCATGATTACCATGTCCGTACCATTAAGACTAATAAGGACGTAGCTGACTAGATGGGATGTATTTCTTGATAAGCGTGCCCGATAGTGACCCGTGAGGATAGAGCTGAGCAGTATATCAACCCCTTCCCCTTAAATCATAGCATTAGCGTAAACTAAGTGCCATCTACATGGATCTATTTTTGATTGCGCCAACTGTCATCTCACTTAAGGCAGGTTTAATAAGTATTTAAAAAGACACTGTAATCGAAGCGCTCGAGAGAGAGAGCGTTAGCTTGCAGAATGTGCATCGAATCTTTGTGATCTCTCATTTCGTGAGCGTAGACAATGCTCACTCTTTATTGAGTTAACGGTATATTAGGACATATAATTTGTGGTTGTCTAGAGCTTTTATTGGGTTGGATCTATCCAGGCGCCCAGTTCTATAGTCGCTGTGCTGGTGTGGTCATCTTTGTCTCCTATTTGTGGTAACTGATTGTAGAAGGAACTGATTTCGTCTTTGTCGTTTTGCTGGTCCTTTTCCTTTCTCAGAAAAAAAAAAAAAAGCTAAATATGGATGTGCATGATGTCTCAGCTGCATATATCAGAGCCTTCTTGTTATATCATTTATATTTTGTAACCTGTATTTCTGTACGTGTTTTTTATAAATATATATATATATATATATATATATATATATATATATATATATATATTTAAATTCTCAGTGCTAATGCAGTGTCATCAATTTACGTCTGTGATTAGGGGTTATGAGGAAAGCTATAAAAAAAATGGAGTATAAAATATGACACACACGACAGAAATATACAACTCACATTCATTAATCTTGTAAAAAAAAAAAAAAAAAAAAAAAAAAAAAAGTTTGGGTTCAAAAAGCTGGATTTGCTGGCTTCTGAATGTCTCAAAGTCCTCAGGGATTGTATCTGCATAAAAAAAAAAAAAAGAACAAATACAATCTGGCTGATTTATTCATTCTCTCCTCAGATGTGACTGTGAATTTTGTATGCTCAAAATCTATTTAATTTAGTTAAAAGACGACAACAAGCAGGCCCAGATTCTTTCAAATCTATTTGAAAATCAATTGGGAACTGGATCGTGAAAAGCAAGACCACGTTAAGAAGATGGATTGTGAAACTACTACTTTCTGTCATAAATTTGGAATAACATGCTCCGGTGAATCATGCTAAAAGACCTGGAATCTGTATCAATAAAGCAGAATATAAATAGAATTTCCATTTCATGATAAATTATGTGTTCAACGGATCTAGGAGTACTGTACTCCTACTGGCAGCTAAAAGTAAGAAACTTTTGTGGGGAAAAAGTACATACTTCTGAGTATGTAGCATAACTCCAACTCTTGAGTATTCATCATAACTCTGTCTTTAACGTTAATGAACAATGAACATACCATTATGAAAGTTCGCAGTGTAGCTGCAGATCATATATAAGGTGAATATATTAAATATTTAATTTGAATGAATCTAGACATTATCAAACAAACCCTTATTTCTACCTGTCCATCCTTCTCGCATATCCACCATGTTTGTAGTTTTAACACTCCTTATGTTTGTAGTTCAAATATTTGTCAAATACTGCGTTGAGTGTGCCTTGATGTGCACTACCAATTCTCACTGGAAGTATAGCAGAACATCTGGCAATCTTGGCATACTCATTTCAACATACTATGCTTTAGGGCAAACTCACTGTATTTTCAAATCCTATTAGGACAGATAGTATGCATGTTGGGAGGCAATAGATTTAAATGTGTGACATTTAAGTCCAGTTCATCCCAGAGGTGCTCAATGGGGTATGTCTGGGCCAGTCAAGGTCTTTCACACCAAACTCATCCAAGCATGCCTTTGTGGTCCTTGCGTTGTGCGCACGGGGCATATCATTGTCCAAAATGATTTCCTTTCAATCGCTTTTAAAGGAATAGTTCACCCAAAAATGAAAATTACGGCATAATCTACTCACCCCCGAGCCATCCTGGGTGTATATGACTTTCAGACAAACAGTTTTTTTAAAATTTGTCCTGGCTTTTCCAAGCCAGCCTAAAAGTGTAGATTGTATTGTAATAAAATTTTTGGGTAAACTATTCTTTTAAGAAGTGTAGTCCAACCCCTAAAAACAGCCACCAAACAGCACAATGTAGTCAAGCAGATGACATTCACCAGGCATCGACCAAACCCTGACCATCAACCATCTGATAAAAAACTCAACTGATAAACAGAGAAGTGCGATTCGTCACTCATTACAGAACAGGTTTCCACTGCTCCAGGGTCCAGTAGGGCTGTTTTTGCACCACTCTATCTTACGTTGGATAATAGGATGCTCACATGCATCTGCTCTGTCACTGAAATCCAATACATTTAGCTCCAACCACAGTTGATAATAATGCTAGTGAGGGTTTGTAACTCTCCAGCTATGGAAGCAGCTGACCCTGCCCAGTTGACCCTGCTCTGTGACTTTGCATGGTCTTCTGCTTCTACTTTCCAATAATACCACTTACAGTTGACCGTGGAATATCTAGCAGGGGTGAAATTTCACAAACTGGCTTATCACAAAGGTGGCATGCCGATTTGAATTTACTTAGCTCTTCAGAATAACCCATTTTTTTCCCCAAATGTTTGTAATAAAGACTTCATAGCTAGGCGGATCATTTTATACATCTGTGGGAACTGAATTTGATTTAACAATTAAGCTGTGTCTTTCCCAATACATTTGTCAATGTAGTGTATTTTCAAATGAGCCAAAAAAAAATGTGTAGGACCTTGTAAATGCTTGGTAGTTAAATTAACATTTGTGGCTCTTTGCTCGAGTGTACACTTGTTTCCATTTTCCAAAGGTATTTGATTAAAAGAACTGACCATTGCATCTGTAGCGCAGGTTGGCCCAGATGATGTTCTCCTGGGAGAAGCAGAAAACTCCCAGTCTGCCTCCTCTCATGGTTGTGTCGATGATAATTCCTGTATCTGCTACCATCTGCTGACCTTCAAAGAACCGAACCCTGTATGCAAGATATGCAGAGTGTTTGCCTAAACATGCATAGCACAATATTGCAATGACAGGACGATTTGCATATGGAACATCGTCCGATCTGAATTTACCTGATGTAGCCTTCTTGGGGCCTGTGCTGCAGGAACCAGCGGTAGGAAAGTCTTATCTTTCCAGCCAACATTTCTGGAATCTTTCCATAAGAGTTTCACCTGGTTTGTCGAGTCACCTGTGTGCCAGAGCGAATTCGCAGGTTTTCTCCAGGTCCGTGTCTGATTTCACTGCCTGCCAAAAAATACAGAAACAAAGAACCATACTACGCCTAAGAAATCAAGTAAGTTGTTACTCCGTAATTAAAGCCACCAGATCAGACCTTCAGCTGGATGCCAGGCTCGGCCACAGCTCGGAAAGGATTGGCTTGCCAATAAATCTGCTCCACTTGCTTCCACATCACCACATAGAAGCTGGAGCTGTCCTGATAGCCAAAGATAAAGCCTGCGTAGTCATCATCTGTCTCAGTATTCACATGAAACGTCCTTCAAAGTCCACACCATTGAATGCCGTGTAGCCTGTTAGAAAAACCAGAAGTTTTTCTTGTCAAAGTCTGTCGTCAAAGAACTTCTGCATTCTCAAAGTCCAGGCATCCACCTCACAATGAAATAACCACATTTTATTGTTTTTCATCTGCCCACGCCGAAGACACAAGTAATTTATTATATATGAAAATTATATTCAAAACTTTCCTATAGTGCCAGACTATCAGGATTTTGTTCTCTTTGGTGCTTTATTCACATATTTTTTGTGCAATATTTAATGTTGAATTCACAACTTTGGATGGAAATAGTCTTTTACCTACAGCCAGGCCAGGATCACTGTTCATGGTCTGTACAATCTCTCTTCCCTGTTAAAAAAATATAAGCATTCCTTGGTAAAATGTTATGCTGTGGAAATTTTGAGCCCAAAATCTCCATGAGGCAGTGGACAGACCTGATTGAGCACCACCCAGTTTGGATCGATCTGCGCATCTCCTTCTGGATCCAGAACCACAGTCTGGTAGGTTCTGAAGTCGGTGAGAGTCACCTCAGCATTCTCAGGACAAACGTCAATGTTGTCACTATATGTGTCATTGTCAAAGTCATTCTCACAAACGTTGCCAATCCCATCACCTGTAAACCACAAATTGAGAAAATGAAGCGGGTGACTGATTTTGATGTAAAGTGAAGTTTCTAAACATTAAATCCTGACCATCAAAGTCCTCCTGCAGTGGGTTTGGAACCAGGCGGCAGTTGTCTGGACCGGGTGGAAGAAGATCGGGAATACCATCGTTGTCATCATCATCATCACATTCATCTCCGATGCCATCCTTGTCCGTGTCCAGCTGGGAGCTGTTGATGACTGCAGGGCAGTTGTCCCGAGAGTCCTGATGCCCATCTCCATCACTGACGATAGAAAACAAAGCACTGGATTGAAAATATTCATATTAATTGGCGTGTGATCAATGAAAATCACCAATCGGAGAGATGTAATACCTATCTTTGTTGGTGTCACAAGGATCGCCAATCAAGTCATTATCCACATCCGTCTGTAATGGAAAAAAGATAAATTGTGTTATCCCATGCCTCAATGTCTTAGTTTGATGCCATCTCCTTCCAACACCTTCAGTGTTAGAAAGCGTAGTGTTTTAATCAGACCTGATCAGGGTTGCGGACATAGGGACAGCTGTCACAAGCATCACCAACATTATCACCGTCTCTATCTTTCTGGTCACGGTTTGGCACCTTTTTGCAATTATCTTTATTGTTTTTGATTCCTGGACAGCAAAACACATCACACTAGTTTGACCGATGCAAATAAGCATATTACCCTAATGAAAAAAACATCTGAAGTCTTACCATCCCCATCAATGTCATCATCACATTCATCACCCTGGCGTCGCTATCGGTGTCCTTCTGGTCATTGTTTTTTTACCAGACGGCAATTATCACAAGCGTCTCCATAATCGTCCTGATCAGTGTTCTTCTGATTAACGTTGGGGGCGAAAGCACGCAGTTGTCCTATCAGAGCAATCGGTAAGATTATCATGAGTAAGAATACAAGTAGACATGATTAACCGATTGTTTTTGTCAACCGAACTATCGCCTCTATAGAGGTTACACTCTCACGTGATGTTGCTATGCTATGTGGCCAGAAAAAGGTATAAGTAGCACAAGTTTTAAGCATTGCAGTTTTAAAACCAGCGATTTTAAGCCACTGATATGCAACTGGCAGTAAAAGAGAACTCATATGCATTACTGAGCACTATCAGAGAGTCACAACCACATAAAGGCAGAGAAAAGTTAATTTTGCCACTTAACAGGCTTTGAATAGTTAAATACACGCAGTTGGATGTGTCAAAATGCCTGTATTTATAAGCATTATCGTAAACAAAATAATTAAGGTCTTAAGTGCAAGCACTGAGAAACATCTGAAAAAAAAAATACTCTCACTGCTAAATTTTTAATAAGAAGAAATATATATTTAATTTACACAGTGAAGAAAATTATGTTTTTATTATTTTAATTACTTGATACAATGTATGAAACATTTGTTCTATACTGTATGTTTTGCCCTATTGCTTGTAATTAGTTTATTACTCTTCTGTAATGACATTACGTTTCCTTGTCTTCAGTGAGTTTTTTTAGGCTAGTATTATCTTCTTTTTTGTGATATGGACACTGATGACAAAAATTATGAAATTTCAAAATGTTGATATCATACAGACTTTATTTAAAGTAAAAATAACCTTGTGATATATATCATTACTGTGAAATAAAATATCCTCATATCAAATTTTGGTTACATCATTGTATTTTCTTTTCTTTGTATATAGAGTAGAGTCTCCTATGCGCTTCACGTGCAGGGTATTGGTTTTCTTGTATATGGTGACTGCTTTTAATTAAAGTGGTGTTATGACCTCTGACCTCTGTGTTTAGTATCCCATCTCCATCTGCATCATCATCACAAGCATCACCGATGTTATCCTTGTCTGCATCCTCTTGGCCAGAGTTTGGAACGGTGAGGCAGTTGTCCTAGAAAATCATTTTATTCAAGAGAATGCTTTAGTACTTTAATTAGTATTAATGCTTAGTGCATTACATGTTTATACATTTTTTTTTTACCTTTGCACAGTTCCTTTCCACACATTCCAGCTTTTCATCAGGAAGCCATCAATATCGGTGTCCGTTCCACAAAAGTACCCATTCCCAGCCCATCCAACTCCACACTGAAGCAGATTATATCATTACATCAGACCATGCAGACCATGAGTTTAATATCTGAAATACCGTATGATCGCTGACTTACTGCGCATTCAATCTGTCCATCGCGATGAACAATGCATTCTGCGCTGGCATGGCAAGGATTGGGCTGACCATTACCACAGGCCCGCTCAGGTTTGCAGCCTTTCACCTGATCCCCAACAAAACCAGCCTTGCACTGGCCACAGCGAAAAGAGCCCTGCCATGGACACACAATGACTCACATGAACAGAATGACTGATATGAACCCGTTTCTCAAATGTTGTAGACTATTTATGGTGTGTTGAAGCAACGTTCCATCAAATCAAAGTTCCCATCTAAATGAACTGCTTTTATTCAAGCTAAATATTCCTAAATAAGACCTCATTCGGTCATAAATAGGTAAGGTAAGGTAAAAATAGCTCCTTGAGGTAACCAACTGTTCCCTTTTCGCAGTCTATCAAAACAGAACCATTTTTGGTTTGCGAACCAGAACAGATGGTACTGACAAAGCATAACGCATCACTCACCGGTGTGTTAATGCAGTTGGAGTTCTCCACGCAGCCTCCATTCGAGTTCTCACACTCATTGACGTCTTTGCACACCTGCATGCAAGAATTTACATTCAATTTCGACCATTTTATCCATTGAGTGCTTGTATTTAAATGAAAAGATTCCCATTTAAAGGGTTACTCCACCGCAAAATGTAAACTTCGTCATTAATCACTTACCCCCATGTCGTTCCAAACCTGTTAAAGCTTTGTTTGTCTTCGGAACACAGTTGAAGATGTTTTAAAAGAAAACTGAGAGGCTTGTGACTCTCCCATTGACTGCCAAGTAATGTACGCCATGAAGGTCCAAAAATTATGGAAAGGCGTCGTCAAATAGTCCTTCTGCCATCAGTGGATCAAGATGAATGTTCTGAGCCACTGATGGCAGATGGACTATTTTGACCATAGACCTTGACACCGTTCATAATTTTGCAGTCATGCGGTCAAAGGCCTCCCAGTTCTCATCTAAAATATCTTAAATTGCGTTCTGAAGACGAACGAAGCCTTCACGTGTTTGGAACGACATGGGGGTAAGTGATTAATGACAGCATTTTAACTTTGGGGTGAAGCAAGACTTTAAAAATGATACCTGTTTATTGGCAGATGCATAGGTAAGCCCCACCCCCTGCACCTGGGGGCCCATGTACCCAGCAGGACAGGGGCCACAGCGAAAACCAGGTGATGTGTTGATGCATCTCACCCCCATGTGACATGGCATTACAGCACACTGTACAAAGCAAATACAGTAGAGAACAGAAATATTAGTCAACATAAAATATTCGTTTAATGGAAATATCTGGATTATACTTTTTCCACAGTCCACTAAAAATCTATTATAAGACTATTAGCAAACTAATAGTTGCGTTTAGTAACTTAGTAGTATTTTTAAAGCAGATTATGAAACTAAAGTGTTATTGTCTGTGCTGACATACAGGGCCTGTGTTGTCCTGAGGACCTTTCTCAATTATCCCCCTTCGATTCATGTCAGCACTGATTTGTCTTTTCATAAAAATTCATCTTTCAAAATATAAAGTTGTACCAAAATGTGTTCTTTAAAAAACTGGGTGAATTCCAAATGATGTTTTTGCAAGAACAGTTGTCTTAAAGGTACAGTTCACCCAAAAATTAAAGCACCCCATATTTTATTCACCCTAGATGTATATGACTTTCAAGCTGTATGGTGTTAGAGTTGATATGTAGAGGCTTTACATATCAAAAGAAAAAAAGTCCGCCCGCTCACCTCATCAACATCTGTACAGTGAGTTCCATTTCCTGTCATGCCCTCTGGACACGGACCACATTTCACCCCCGCTGGGAGTCATTAGGCATTCCACACCAGGATGGCAAGGGTTGGGAACGCATGACGGCTCTATTGGATCTACTGGTCTCATGCCTACAGCGGGACACGGGAGAAAAGATATGCAACTTTTAGCAGATACACTCTCAGTTATGAATCTAATGCAATCACAAGCTTAGAATTCCTCACCACAGGCTTCACACTCCATAACCGTGTTCTTCAGGAAAACTATTTCCTGTATCTATAAAGCAAAGAGTTCAGTAGTATGAAAAAATAGTATGCGTAAGAACTAAGATTGGTCTTTAACAGACGAGAAAGTCCAGTATTTTAGATGATTACCTGTTGCTTCAGCAGTTCTTTGATTTCAGCAAGCTCGTGGTTTGTGCCTTTAATCTGCTTGATAATCTCTCCATCTGTAAAAACAATGTAGAATCACAAAGATGATTTATAGCAACATGCCGAGTTCCCCTCACCATTTCTTGTTTTCTGATTCATTCGGTTTACAGCCATCTAATGGCTTAGGATACAACATGAAGCACCTTTATAGTTATTATTGCTTTAACACAACAGAAGAAAAACAGCCATACAGATTTGGAATGAGCCAAAAGTGAAAAAACTCATTTTTGGGTGAACAGGCACGGTTTCATGATTAATGCATACAAAGCTCGGTCGGAACATAATGGCTTTTCCTGCAGGCCCCACGGTTGATTTTCAGCATCTGACATTACATCGGTCAGGAAACGTATAAGAGCAATTTGCCAAGAACTCACTCTCTCACTTATGCTGTGTTTTTGTGAAAAGCAAAGCCCGGTCCAAGTCTGCAGCCTCGGCGAGGGCTAACGCTGGATCCTGTTGTCTGTGTTTAGACATGACCGTAACATGTAATCCAAATATCATGCTTCATTTTGATTAATCTCATGGGTGAACATGTTGTTATGACAGCACATAAACCGTTGCAGTTGTGATTTATGAAGCTTTTATTTTTTTTTCTAAACCACAAGCAGCGACTAGAATGATCAAATTAACCCGAATCCATTTCTTTCTTGGGGGTTCGGGTTAGCTTTTTCACGCTAGTGACTGTGGTCAAATTAAAGTAAAAAATAAATGAAAAATCCAACTTCTAAATGTAATAGGAGGAGCTTCTGTCAGAGGTTCCCCTCCCCAGAGGGCGGACCAGACAAACAGAAGGGAAGTGTGCTCTTTCCATTAGCGCCATCAGTGTTTTCCACATGCATTCCAGGCTTCCAAAAAGCTCGGTTTATCAGTTATTCATCTTTGCCCGGTGGGTCACTAAAAATGTTCATCTTTAATAAATGTTCTATTCAGCAGTGTTACGTGTTTTAAAACCAAAATCTACCCACGTGACAGGTTCTCTCATCTTACACGTCACAAAGGTATCTGTTAAAAGATTCTATAGCATAAAAGGAGTCATTTTTAATTACTCTAATTTAAAGAAAAAAATTCATTTAGCAAGGACAATGTTTATAATCCAGAAAAAGTATGAATATGAATATTGTCTTTCGAGCTCTCTTGCAGTACACTTTGTTTTAGTTTTAATTGTGAGATCCGTTTGAACTAAAGCACTTTTTGGGTGAAGATGTTAATAAATCGAATAAACAAAAGTCATTTATTATATATATATATATATATATATATATATATATATATATATATATATATATATGTTTTATAAATCCTGGATGCGTGCAAAAGCATGCATTTACGATCAACTTAAGAGAAATAATAGAAGTGCAAAAAGCAAGCAAACCTCAAATATCGCTCTTTCAGTGATCGGAAACGTGCAGAAGTCAACTCACCTCTGGATACTCCTTGAGCAGAAACCAGAGCCCCGCGCAGATAAAAGCTGCAGCTGAACAGAAGAGTCCACAGCATGCTGAGTGAAGGCAGGAGGACCACAGATCTGAGCTTCTGAGCGTGTCTGTGTCTCTTTTATACCACCTCGCTGACGTCATCTGCAGTCTGGCTCTTTACAGATCACACCTTTCACGAGGTTCACGTGTAACAGCCTTGAATTGTAATCACACGCACACACACACACACACACGAAACAACACAGACACACGTGTTAAGAATGCAAGTAAATAGAGCTAAACATTAAACACAGTTTTTATATCCAGATGGGGTTTGTTAACGTGATCGAAGTGTGAAAATCGCTAAAACATGTCTGCAATTTGACAACATAACACATGAAATGGCTATAAGCATTGGATTAAAATGATTGACTTTTCTTTTGTGCCACAGTCATTAGGATGCAAAGCAAAGATTATGCTCCATGAAGATATTTTTTTCATTTCCTACCGTAAATATATCAAGACTCCCTTTTGATTAGTAATAGGGAATGCTAAGAACTTCGTTTGGACAGCTTAAAAGGTGATTTTCTCATTATTTTCATTTTTATTTACATATTTTCAAATAGTTGTATCTTGGCTGAATATTGTCCAATCCTAACGAACCATACATCGGTGGAAAGCTTATTAGATGATTTATTCAAACTGACCATAAATATCACTGATCTTGTGGTCGGGATCACCAATAATAATAATAATAATAATACACTTTTAAAAACAAGAAGAAATGTGATTTTATAAAATGTGACAAAAAAAGTGCCTAAACTCTTAGAATAATAGTGAAGTCATAAAAATAATAAAATTATGTATAAATGTGTCTAATATTTTGGCTTCTTCAAAGTAGCAACTTTGTGTGTAGATTCCAACTCTGCACAGTCCAGTCATTGTCTCAACCAGCTTCATGAGGTACATCCTGGGATGCTTTTTAAACAACACTGGAGTTTCCATGCATCCGCAATTTTTGGTTGCTTGTCCTTTACTATTCAGCTCATTGGTAAAAAAAAAAAAAAAAAAAGACAGACAGATTGAAAAGAAACTCCTGTGAGCACAATGTAAACCCTGATTTTAAAGGTCCCAAGAAACATAAATTCAGTCCACATTTTTGACTGCAAGTGTATTAGTTTTAATAAATGTATCCTGCAGGCCTAATAAAATATTACGTTTTTTTATTGTAGAAAAGTTTTATCATTGCCAAAAAAGATTTAGCTTTCTCTGTTCCCCCATTTAAAATAAATCACACTTATTTAGGATATTATTATGGCACTATGTAACGTTGGATCTTGCATGGGTTGGTTTGGTGTGTTTAATGTAAAGTCTTGTTTGCTGATAATTGCATCCACAGACATGGGTTGAATTCCAGCTTGCAGACCCCAGAGCTACATGTGGTGCATCTTGAGGTCTTGTGCTGCTCCCTCTCACCGTGAGCTCTTCTGGAAAAACAAACACAGAAGTCTCAGTCTGGTGGTTTCTCATTTTGAGAACGACACAGGGAAGAAAACTAAACAGCCAAACGTTTTCCTCTAAGGGCCTTTTGTTTTGCATTCTTTGGGTTTTATTTAAATGTATTTTTCATTAAAACGCATTGTACATTTAAAAAGCATCTTTGTATCTAAAAACCTCACGCAGAGGAACAAGATGGTCTATTCGGGGGGAAAAGGTGAAAGGTCAGCAATGGCACAAAGGCAAGCAAACAAATGCGTGCTCACAAATCATCGGTCTTCATTTACAGAAATCACTAATTGCTTTAAAAGATGTTTCTAACTGGCTTAACAACTTGTATTGTTAACCGATCTTCTTTTGATACTTCAAGAACATATCAAACAAAAATAGCATAGAGCAAATCAGGTTATGTCCTCCAACTTAAAATTCCAATGTCATCTTAACTTTTTAATAGCTTAAAAAAAAAAAAAAAAAAAAAAAGATTTAACGCACATTGTGGCAAGGCAGATTACAACTGAAAAGCTGAACTGTTTAAAAGCTGAAGGATAAATTGGACTTTTTAAAGACTTTTTAAGACCAAGTAAAGTTTTGTAAGCCTTAAATATAGCCTACCGGCAGAATCCTATCGTAAAAACATACTCTGCCCTCATTGGCTGAGGTGCCCCTCTCAGCAAAACCCACCCCTATCAGCCCAGACCTGAAGTAGTTATTTCATTCTATATATTCTATTTGAATATATTAAATTAATGGATTACTGTGATTTTAAATTACTCCAGTCACACGATCCCTAAGAATATTATGATATTCTTATTTGCTGCTCAAAAACATTTATTGGTAGTATTATGTTGACACAGTTGAGTAAAATTGCTGTCAGGTTTCTTTGATGAATAGAAAGTTCTAAAGAACAGCATTTGTCTGAAAAATATTCTTTTGTAACATTGTAAATTCTCAATTTATCATAAAGTCTTCATCAGTTTTAATTTAATCTTTGGATATTTATATTCATCAAACAACCCTGAAAAATGTGTTTCTTGAACAGTAAATCAGAATATTATAATGATTTCGGAAGGACAATGTGAATAAAATAAATGTAAAAATATTAAAATAGAAATCAGTAAATTAAAATAATAATAATAATAATGAATAATACTGTTTTGCTGTAATTTGGTTTAAACAAATGCAAGCTTGGTGAGCAGAGGAGGATTCTGAAGAAAAACAAAACAAAAAAGCACTAAACGTAAAAAAAAAAACAATATTCAAAAACATTTGACTGATAGTATAATAATTTGTATTAACATGCACCCACCCCCTTATCAACCCTGTTTTAGTTTGAGTCAGTGCCCCTCAAAATGTCTGCCCGGCTCTGATACTCTGTATATTGTAATAACATGCCCCAAATAGCCATAAATTACAATTAGAGGACGGACCAACCCCTCGACCTCAGTCATTTTATTTTTTTATATAGCGCTTTTTTAACAACACAGGTTGTATCATAGAAACACATGAAATCATAGAAATACAGGTTTTTAGACCATAGAAATAAACATATAGGCTAAACATAGCCTAACTGCTTAAAAAGAAAACAGATCAAACAGAGATCTAAATGCCTCTAAAAAGACTAAATTAATCCACTTAGGCAACAACAACAAGACAGATAGCTATTGGCTCTATGAAACTATAGAAGTAGACACACCTTTCAATACAAAAATGAAATTAAAGTGCTTGAGTCTACAAGGCCTAACAGAAAATATGGTTCAGTCATTTAAGTACAATTTGGGGGGGAAAAAAAAGTCAGTAAAAAGGGAAGTCCAACAAAATATAAAAATGAAACATCTTAGAAATACAAAACTGAAATTAAGATGTTTGGGCCCACATGGCCTGACAGCAAATATGAATCAATAATCAAACTCAAAAACCGTCAGTAATGGTCAGACATAGCTAGCCTATTCCATTATACCCCCTTGACTGAAATATCTGTCAAAGCGCATAAGAATAAGGTGCTGAAAGCGTTTTGGGGTGAGTACCATACTCCCAAGGCTGAAAAGTCTTTCAACCGGTGCACTGGATGGTGTTGGTGCATTATAGCATAGTGAAATTGTTTTAATTCTTGGAAACTGATGCAGGCTTTCCATTACCAGAAAAAAAAAAGATGTCATCTCTGCCATGTGCATCAGCCATGCCATTGGGCTGTACATTGAATGAAAAGAAGTCATCCTCACAGGAAGTGACTGCAGCAGGTTGAGGAGCATCAATCATAGGGGTTGCTCACAGGAAGTGAGGACCTCTTGTACTGTTAGGGAGCGACACTCAGTGGTGAGGAGATACCTGAGGTGATCTCTTCTGGTTTCCTCTTTTACCCAGCGCAGTTTCAACTTGGGCAGCAAGGCGGCGGCCAGTAGAGCTTCCTTGGAGTCAATTGTTGTGGCAAAGCGAGTTTTAATTGCTCCCACAATTACTTCCGGCAACCCAGTGGTCATTTGTGAAAGGCCATTTTGCATCGCTAAGGTTTTGGCTATTAGAACTTCAAGTGTTGGTTGAAGTGCCCCATAGAAAAAATAAAATAAAAAAGTTGTTTCCTCACCTTGTAGGATGTCAATGCAATGCTGAAAGGCTTCATAACGGTACAGTATTCCGTCAGAAACTGGAATTCCCTGAAGCTGTGCGCATAGATTGTTAATATCAGTTAGTGGCATTTCTACGACCCAAAGATAAGCATCATAAAATGAGTTCCCCCGGGTTACTGAAGGCACAATCAGCTTCCATTCACTGATCTTATCTAGGAACTCAGATGCAACTGTGGACCGGCTAGCTTTGGTCCACAGTGCTGAACACTTAGCTGTAGAACTGTGGTAAACACCTCTGGATTCTGGGTTTGATGCCAACCATTTGCCAATCTCAATGTTGGTTAAGTGTGTGAGCTGCACATCTGGAATGTGCAGGAAGCACACAGCCCTTGCTGGGTATCCTCATCATATCCTCCAGTGAGAACGCTGTAGAGATCGGTGAAGGCCACTTCCCCATCATCCTCCTCTACCTCCTCTTCTTCAACTTGTTGGTATTCCTTAAATGCTTCAATGAAGTTGCTGCCATTGTCTGTCACACATGCTGTCCCTATTTCAGTAGTTAATCCATACTGGGAAAAAATATCCTCAAGTTTATATGCAATTGCATCATATGCGTGTCTACCTCTGAACCTACGACAAGCGATAGCAGCCTTCTTCCGTTGCAGCGTCTCTGAATCAATCCAATGGACCGTCACCCCCAAAAAGCTCTTGTCGTATTCAGTCCAAATGTCTGCAGTTGTTGACAAACTACTGTTCGTCAACTGATTTCTTTAGCTCTGTTTCCACGCCAGAATAGCTCCTAACCAGTTCCTTGGCGAGTGTTGTTGTTCTGCATGGCAGGACATGCTGAAAAAAATAAGATAAATACACAAATATTAAAATTCCAGTTCATGATCATGCTATGCTAAAAATCACACATACGCATATTTATTGCCCGTTCCGACTTATGTATTTGAAATTCAAAAATAATATTTATTTTAATTTAATCTTTGCATTTTGCCAATCAACCTATTTATTAGACGGCTGATTTATTGTATTAGGCTATACAAAAATAAATACAAGATTAAATGCATTCAAATACAATATTACAAAATAATAGTATTTTTTATTTTTCTATGGATGTACTCAAAATACTGCCCATTAATGCAGCCTAATAAGAAGGTTAATTGGTAAAAAGTATTTTAGCTTGAATATATGAAAATACTGAGATTAAACGCATTTAAATACAAAATACATTTAATGTTTTTCAAAGGTATTTAAATACAAAACGGTCCCATTCCTGAACTAGATTATACAGAATTCTACCTGGTCATCATGCAAACGTTAGCTTACCTCACGGGGATCTTGCTAATACAAAGTTGCATTTGACAATAACGTTCTTGTCCTCATCTCGGACAAAATCGAAATATTGCGCGCACGTACCGTCTCGCGCCGTTTTCATCCATTTGCCGCGTTTCCAATGCGCGCCAGGGCTTACCGCGAACTTCCTGCCAATAGCCTCGGACCGCCGAGCTCAGAGGCTGAATCATTAAGCGTTACGAGTATAAAAGTTCCCCAGCAAGTCTATTCACTAACAGGAAATAGAACTTTTTGATTTGTTCATGTCTTGCGGGCGAAATGTTTTCTTGTAACGCAAGCCTTACTGAACGTGTACATGCAAAATATTGCTTAAAACGTAGTAGTAATTCATTACACTACTGCGTTACAGGAAAAAAAGTAATACGTTACTGTAATATATAACTTTTGCAATTAGCTCCGATACGGCATAATATGAGCACTTTCGTTACGCAGAACAAAGTAGGTGTTACTATCTGCATTTACTGAATAATGCGCAATTGAGTTACTGTAGATATTATAATAATCGTTGGCCATTTTTTACTCTTTTGCTCTTTAAAAGTATATCCTTGTAGTGTTATAGTTTCCTTTTTACATAAAAAGCATTTTAAAAGGCTTAACTGAATCGACACAGGTCTGCTTGACGCTCAGTACTGAGTATTAGCATTACCGGGCGTGTGCTGAAGCAGTCTGGAATCAGCTTCACATTATCGACCTAGGTATGATTTATAAATTGATTTGGCATTGAGAAATATCATGCTGACGAGAGATCCGACCTATATACGTTATCAACTAATAACTAACGTGGTTGTTTCTCGGCGTGATTAATACACGTGCCCGAATAAAGCAACAGAACTTTGACGTTTTTACAGTGGTTCCCGGAGGTGCGAGCAAAACGATCAACAGGTGGGCTTTTGAATTACTTTTATTAAACTGTAGCTTTATGAAACAAGAATACAAGACAGTTCCGCTGTCACGCTCATCACTTATCAAGCAGAGCCAACATGTGCTCAGTATTTCCTGAGACACGATTCGGTCAGTATCCTGTGTATTTGCACGAGCGCAGACGCAGAGGATTAATATATTTTTACAAGTGGGTTATTTTGATTCTGGACTCTCCTGGGCTGCCTATATACACGAGCTGTTTAAACTTTTGAAACAAAACGAAAAGAATTCTATTTCGAATCCAACGATCCGTGGCGCGTGACTTCTTTCTGGTTGTGACGTCACTGCACCGATGGCTTTTAGAACTTCTCGGCCTGATCAGAGAAACCGGTTTGATTTCGTGTCGGTTGGCTTTTGATCAACGTTAGATTCCAGATCAGCGCCTGATTGTGAATCTGCATTAGCGTTCAGCCTGCAGCCGTATCTATTTCAGATCATACAGTTGTACTTTTCAGCCCTTTTTAACCTGAAAATGAACTGTAACGAATTCCGCAAGCTCAGGCTCCAAACCTGTGCGAGAGCTCAACAGCACACCACTAAGATGAGCAACATCACCACAATCTCCAGCCGAATGCAGACTGTGAAGCTTCCCCATCCACGGAGCTTCCCTGCCGGAGGTGAGCTGTTAAAACAACCTCAAACCCGTTTTCTAAGTTTGATTGCAGTGTGAAGTAGACACAAGTTCCTTCATGAGTGCTAACATGAAATAAATGCGATGTTATGCAGGACTGCGCCCACATCCGCCGCCCTAAGAAGAAGGGGAACGGATCCAGCCTCAGTGCTGAAGAAAAGTTTCAGTACTTTGGTCTCCGATGCAGGGAGGACAAAACAGGGGAAGAAGTCAGGCAGTTCCTTAGAGAGGGACGACAGAAACGCCCCGCATCAGGACCCCGAAGCAAAACCATCCTTCCACAACTCAGTGTGCAGAAGACCAAGTGTCAAAGCATCTCGGAGTACAACGAGGATATTAGAAAAGCTGCTCGCTTGAACGTAAGCTAATTTAGCATGTTTTGATTCATCCATATCAACTTAATGTGTACTTTATTTGTGTTCATACTGTCAGTGTATTCACATTCTTATATTTTATAGCCTATATACATACGCACATATATCATGGAACACAAAAACCTTTCTTTTGAGAGTGATTAATCTTTTAAATTGTACACGTAGTGAAATATCCACTGCTCTTGTGTGGATGTGGATTGTGTGTCTGTACTCTCCTAATTTCTTTTTTCTGTTCTATTCTCAGTTTTTTACAGAAGAAAACAAAAGGATTCTGCGTACTAGAGCTCAACAATATTCTGCAGAGGAAAGAGAAATGTCCCAAATGGAGATTGAAGCAAAACAAGACCAGGCCAATTTCTTGGTCTCCTACAAAGACGCAAATCCCTTGAGCTCCAGAAAAGTATTTAGTTGTCACTTTTAAATTTAGAAACCACGCTTTTGTGGTCCTTGTAAATAAAGCAGTTTCAATTGCCAGGTGCTTATACTCACACGGTCATGTTTCAGGGCTCAGGAATTACTAGAGAAGAGGCTCAAATTAGAAAAAAAGGGAAAAGCTCTTCAAAGGTAAGCGCCGTCATGTTAGTATGCACAATTATTCCTGCACGTCCTGAAAGCGAAGATGCTGCTTCACATACTATTATTTATAACCATCTCCGTTACAGAAAAATCTGTCGAGTTGAAGACATAAAAGAAATTGAAGAGATGCAGTGGAAAGAAGACGACGAGCGCAAAACGGAAGAGGACAGGACTAGACATCTGGACTCTGAACGGTTATACTTTAAGAATAAGAGATTGATGTCCAAAAAAGAGGAAAAGAAAAAGTTGTTCCAGGACAACAGGGACGAAAAGAAAAAAAAGTAAGTAAGTTTGATTTCTTAATAGTCTCCAATCTGAGGAAACCCAAGACCCTCTGAGTTTTGCCTTTGTATGTTTGTTTTTGTCCAGTGAAAGGAATAGAGTCCGCATGGAGGAGGAGATACAGAGGCTTACTCTCTGCATTCAAGAAAAGCACAAGGAATATAATCAAGTGAAAGCAAATCTGGAGATGGCAAATAAAAACGGGTCTCCAGAAGAATCCGAGTAAGCGTCCTGCAAGCGTCCGAATGTAGTAAGAGACTGCGAGATCTCTGTCAGCGTTCGAGCTCGAGCTCATCCTTTCTGTCTGTCTCACCAGAAACGGGCAGAGAACAAAAAGTTGTGTGAGGAGCTCGGGAAGGTCACGGAGAGCTATGGCTTGCCGGATTTCTGGGATGTGTATCCATTAATTACGATGCTCCACCTCGAGGAATGTATTTCTGTCTTTCTTGATTCGACGGAACACATACCTCCTGAGGACCTCTGCAAATTACAAAAGCAGATTTGCAAAACAAAATAAAGACAGGTAAAATAAATGAATGCATAGCTACAAGCTGACGGGTGATCATCAGCAGTTCAGTACAGGATTGAGTGGCTCTTTAAAACCTATTTTTTTTCTCTTTCACAGGAGCAGGAAGAGGAACGCCTCAGACGTGAAGCTTTATTTGAAGAACGGAGGCAGAAAAGACTGGAGAGATCACTTTCTCAACCGCTGAGAGTAGTAAGTGGTGCACAGAACCAGCAATACATGTCCAGTACTTTGGCTTTGCTTATTAAATATTGTAACGTGAATCAGTAGCGTGAGTTAAATCTCGTCTATATTGCAGCCTGGAAAAAAGCTGATGCCACGTACCCAGCCTTCGAACAACATAAGAAAGAAACTGAAACCAGTGGAAACCAAGAAGATGAACGAAGATTTATACGCTTACTTTCTGGAATAATGCTTAGATATTAGTATATATTAGAGAAACATTTATAGTAGAAGTAGATAGAAGAGTAGATAGAAATCTTAGATATTACAGAAAAAAAACAAAAAAAGTAGAAAACTTAGATATTAAAGAAAAAAACAAAAAAAGAAAACTTAGATATTAAAGAAAAACTAAAAAGTAGAAAACTTAGAGAAAAAAAAACAAAAAAGTAGAAATCTTAGATATTAGAGAAAAAAAAAAAAAAAGTAGAAATCTTAGATATTACAGAAAAAAACAAAGTAGAAAACTTAGATATTAAAGAAAAACAAAAAAGTAGAAATCTTAGAGAAAAAAAGTAAAAATCTGAGATATTAGAAAAAAACAAAAAAAAAGTAGAAAACTTAGATATTAGAAAAAAACAAAAAAAGTAGAAAACTTAGAAAAAAACAAAAAAGTAGAAATCTTAGATATTAGAGAAAAAACAAAAAAAAAGTAGAAAACTTAGATATTACAGAAAAAACAAAAAAAAAAGTAGAAAACTTACATATTAAACAAAAAAGTAGAAAACTTAGATATTAGAGAAAAAACAAAAAAGTAGAAAACTTAGATATTACAGAAAAAACTAAAAAAGTAGAAATCTTAGAGAAAAAACAAAAAGTAGAAATCTTAGATATTAGAGAAAAAACAAAAAAAAAAAGTAGAAATCTTAGATATTAGAGAAAAAAACTAAAAAAAGTAGAAAACTTAGATATTAGAGAAAAAACTAAAAAAAGTAGAAAACTTAGATATTAGAGAAAAAACTAAAAAAAGTAGAAAACTTAGATATTAAAGAAAAACAAAAAAGTAGAAATCTTAGAGAAAAAAACAAAAAAGTAAAAACTTAGATATTACAGAAAAAACTAAAAAAAGTAGAAAACTTAGATATTAAAAAAAAAAAACTAAAAAGTAGAAATCTTAGAGAAAAAACAAAAAAGTAAAAATCTGAGATATTAGAGAAAAACAAAAAAAGTAGAAAACTTAGATATTAAAGAAAAAACAAAAAAGTAGAAAACTTAGAGAAAAAACAAAAAAAGTAGAAATCTTAGATATTAGAGAAAAAAAACAAAAAAAGTAGAAAACTTAGATATTACAGAAAAAAACAAAAAGTAGAAATTTTAGATATTAGAAAAAAACAAAAAGTAGAAATCTTAGAGAAAAAACAAAAAAAGTAGAAATCTTAGATATTAGAGAAAAAAACAAAAAAGTAGAAAACTTAGATATTACAGAAAAACAAAAAAAGTAGAAAACTTAGATATTACAGAAAAAACTAAAAAAAGTAGAAATCTTAGAAAAAAAAACAAAAAAAGTAGAAATTTTACATATTAGAGAAAAAAACAAAAAAGTAGAAATCTTAGATATTAGAGAAAAAAACTAGAGAAAAAAAAAAGTAGAAAACTTAGATATTAAAAAAAAAACAAAAAAGTAGAAAACTTAGATATTAGAGAAAAAAACTAAAAAAAGTAGAAAACTTAGATATTAAAGAAAAAACAAAAAAAGTAGAAATCTTAGAGAAAAAAACAAAAAAGTAGAAAT
This sequence comes from Puntigrus tetrazona, assembly GCF_018831695.1. Taxonomy (NCBI): domain Eukaryota; kingdom Metazoa; phylum Chordata; class Actinopteri; order Cypriniformes; family Cyprinidae; genus Puntigrus; species Puntigrus tetrazona. The sequence continues at coordinate 14,251,991 of NC_056709.1, read as the reverse complement.
CTTAGAGAAAAAACAAAAAAGTAGAAATCTTAGAGAAAAAAAAAAAAAAAGTAGAAATCTTAGAGAAAAAAAAAAAAGTAGAAATCTTAGATATTAGAGAAAAAACAAAAAAAGTAGAAAACTTAGATATTAAAGAAAAAACTAAAAAAGTAGAAAAAAGAAAAAAACAAAGTAGAAATCTTAGATATTAAAAAAAAAAAAAAAGTAGAAATCTTAGAGAAAAAAACAAAAAAGTAGAAAACTTAGATATTACAGAAAAAAAAAAAAAAAGTAGAAATCTTAGGAAAAAAACAAAAAAGTAGAAATTTTACATATTAGAGAAAAACAAAAAAAGTAGAAATCTTAGATATTAGAAAAAAAACAAAGTAGAAATCTTAGAGAAAAAACAAAAAAGTAGAAATCTTAGAGAAAAAAACAAAAAAAGTAAAAATCTTAGAGAAAAAAAACAAAAAAAAGTAGAAATCTTAGATATTAGAGAAAAAAACAAAAAAAGTAGAAATCTTAGAAAAAAAAAAAAAAGTAGAAATTTTACATATTAGAGAAAAAAACTAAAAAAAGTAGAAAACTTAGATATTAAAGAAAAAAAAAAAGTAGAAAACTTAGAGAAAAAGTAAAAAAGTAGAAAACTTAGATATTAAAGAAAAAACAAAAAAAGTAGAAAACTTAGATATTAGAGAAAAAAACAAAGTAGAAATCTTAGAGAAAAAACAAAAAAGTAGAAATCTTAGAGAAAAAAAAAAAAAAAGTAAAAATCTTAGATATTACAGAAAAAAAAAAAAAGTAGAAATCTTAGATATTAGAAAAAAAAAAAAAAAGTAAAAATCTTAATATTACAGAAAAAAAAAAAGTAGAAATCTTAGATATTAGAAAAAAACAAAAAAGTAGAAATCTTAGATATTACAGAAAAAAAAAAAAAAAGTAGAAAACTTAGATATTAAAGAAAAAAACAAAAAAGTAGAAATCTTAGAGAAAAAAACAAAAAAGTAGAAATCTTAGATATTACAGAAAAAAATAAAAAAATAGAAATCTTAGATATTAGAGAGAAAAAAAAAACAAAAAAGTAAAAATCTTAATATTACAGAAAAAAAAAGTAGAAATCTTAGATATTAGAAAAAAAAACAAAAAAGTAGAAATCTTAGATATTACAGAAAAAAAAAGTAGAAAACTTAGATCTTAGAGAAAAAACAAAAAAGAAATCTTAGAGAAAAAAACAAATAAAAGTAGAAATCTTAGAGAAAAAAAAACAAAAAAAGTAGAAATCTTAGAGAAAAAAACAAAAAAGTAGAAATCTTAGATATTAGAGAAAAAAAAAAAAAAATAGAAAACTTAGTATTAAAAAAAAAAAAAAAGTAGAAATCTTAGATATTAGAGAAAAAAACAAAAAAAAGTAGAAATCTTAGGAAAAAAAACAAAAAAAGTAGAAATCTTAGATATTAGAGAAAAAACAAAAAAGTAGAAATCTTAGATATTAGAAAAAACAAAGTAGAAATCTTAGAAAAAACAAAAAAGTAGAAATCTTAGATATTAGAAAAAACAAAAAAGTAGAAATCTTAGAAAAAAAACAAAAAAGTAGAAATCTTGAGAAAAAACTAAAAAAAAGTAGAAATCTTAGATATTAGAGAAAAAACAAAAAAAAATAGAAAACTTAGAGAAAAAAACAAAAAAAAGTAGAAATCTTAGATATTAGAGAAAAAAACAAAAAAAAGTAGAAATCTTAGGAAAAAAAAAAAAAAGTAGAAATTTTACATATTAGAGAAAAAAACAAAAAAAGTAGAAATCTTAGATATTAGAAAAAACAAAAAAAAGTAGAAAACTTAGATATTAAAGAAAAAAAAAAAAAGTAGAAATCTTAGAGAAAAAAAAAAAAAAGTAGAAATCTTAGAGAAAAAACAAATAAAAGTAGAAATCTTAGAGAAAAAAAAAAAAGTAGAAATCTTAGATATTACAGAAAAAAACAAAAAAAGTAGAAAACTTAGATATTACAGAAAAAACAAAAAAGTAGAAATATTAGATATTACAGAAAAAAAAAAAAAAAAGTAGAAAACTTACATATTAAAGAAAAAAACAAAAAGTAGAAATCTTAGATATTACAGAAAAAACTAAAAAAAGTAGAAAACTTAGATATTACAGAAAAAAGTAGAAATCTTAGATATTACAGAAAAAAAGTAGAAATCTTAGATATTAAAGAAAAAAAAAAAAAAGTAGAAATCTTAGAAAAAAAAAAAAAAGTAGAAATCTAGAGAAAAAAAAAAAAAAGTAAAAATCTTAGATATTACAGAAAAAAACAAAAAAGTAGAAATTTTAGATATTACAGAAAAAACAAAAAAGTAGAAAACTTACATATTACAGAAAAAAACAAAAAAAATAGAAATCTTAGATATTAAAGAGAAAAAACTAAAAAGTAGAAAACTTAGATATTAGAGAAAAAACTAAAACAGTAGAAATCTTAGATATTAGAGAAAAAAACAAAAAAGTAGAAAACTTACAAAAAACAAAAAAGTAGAAATTTTAGATATTAGAAAAAAACAAAAAAAAGAAATCTTAGATATTAGAGAAAAAAACAAAAAAGTAGAAATCTTAGATTAAAAACAAAAAAGTAGAAATCTTAGATATTACAGAAAAAAAAAAAAAAAAAGTAGAAATCTTAGATATTAAAGAAAAAAAAAAAAGTAGAAATCTTAGATATTACAGAAAAAAACCAAAAAAGTAGAAATCTTAGATATTAGAGAAAAAACAAAAAAAGTAGAAATCTTAGAGAAAAAAACAAAAAAGTAAAAATCTTAGATATTAAAGAAAAAAAACAAAAAAGTAGAAATCTTAGATATTACAGAAAAAAACAAAAAAGTAGAAATCTTAGATATTAGAGAAAAAAACCAAAAAAAGTAGAAATCTTAGAAAAAAACAAAAAGTAAAAATCTTAGATATTACAGAAAAAAACAAAAAAGTAGAAAACTTACATATTACAGAAAAAACAAAAAAAATAGAAATCTTAGATATTAAAGAAAAAACAAAAAAGTAGAAAACTTAGATATTAGAGAAAAAACTAAAAAAGTAGAAATCTTAGATATTAGAGAAAAAAAACAAAAAAAGTAGAAAACTTACATATTACAGAAAAAAACAAAAAAGTAGAAATTTTAGATATTAGAGAAAAAAACAAAAAAAGCAGAAATCTTAGATATTAGAGAAAAAAAAAAAAAAGTAGAAATATTAGATATTAGTAGATTTCTATTTATGCACATTACACATAAAAACTACACACATTAAAGATATTCTTAAAAAAATGTATGTTGTGTTATTTTCTTACACCTTTTAAAACATTTAGAATTCATTTTTAAAGGTTAAAATATGAAAAAAAAAATGTAATCATGAGAGATGTTTGGTGGATGTTGCTTAATGCGCTTCTGTTCCACATTAAATTTGTGTTAAAAATGTTTCACAATACATAAAGCGATTCATCTTAAAGAGGCAAACAATCTTAAAGTTGCTCACTAGTGCTTCTTCTTAGACTTCTAGATGGGGATGTAGATTTGTAATAGTGAGTGGGAGACAAAAATTGTATTATATATTGTTACGGCCCATAACTGATTTGTGGCTCGCTTAAAAATAAACGAAAAATATACAGGCCGAACATATAAAAGAGTCACAACACCCGATATGAATTTAAGACACCTCCATTTATTGAATAATTCTCAAAATAATAAAAAAAAAAACATTCACATGACTTATAAACGAAACATGAAGGATAACAAATCGCTGGTAGGAAAAACTAAAGGAAGCAAGCCCCTGACTACCCCTGTTCTCGGATTGCAGCTCTTACCTGTCTGCCGACAAACAAAACCAGAACGGGTGAGTCTTCCGGACAACTACTTCCCTCCCTCAGCTCTTACTAACTCAACAAAACGTGAACTAATAAGATAAACTACCCGCTACTGATAAGATAATCAAAAAGAAACCACATAAAAACAAAATTCATTAAACAAAACAAAATACCAGCCTCAGAAGAGGCAATAAGGAGACGCCACCAGAACCGTGGGAAACGGAGAACAAAGAAAGAGAGAGACCGCCATTTTCGCCTGACGGCCTTTATATCCGGAATCCTCAATGACGTCACCACTCATGGAACGGAATTCCCCCAACACCAGCTATGGGCTCAATCATATTAAAGTCACAGATACACGTAACAATATATTAAACAAAACAATAAACATCGTTTTGAACATAACACTGGTGCTACAGGCATTGAGCATTTTACTGCTCTGTATAATAAAAGACACACAAAATCCAAACCTTATGGTTTTCAAACTGTTACGACCCCACGTAGGTCTAGGGTACTGGGGTATAACATTTAAAAAGATAGACATTAAAAACGTGCGTATAGTGTGTGGGACAAAGAAAACAGTGCAAACTAATGTACGAGAGATAATACTTTTATTTGTGTAGGTGATTATTAAATACAAGAGGTGTAATGGTGATAGAACAAAAAGGAAAAGGTATATATACACGTACACTATTTACAGTATTTACAGGAACAAAAACACAAGATGAAGGGAACGGGAAGAAGAGACGAGGGCGGTGCTAAAGTAAAGAAAATAAATCAAAACAGTCTCCAGCTACTTAACTTCCCCCTAAACTATCTATCAACACACGACACAACACGAACACGTAACACAAACGCTTTCTGCATTTGGGGAAAAAAAAAGTTAAAAATGATTTATGCCAAAAAATATAATAATAAAAAGCACACTTGTAGGTGCACAATTTGTCCAAAACTGTTTGTATATTTCAATATAACTAATAAAACTGATGCTTCCTATTTGTAAATAAAAACTTTCTCTATATTACTAATCGGTCTAATACTGACAGATAATGAGCAGCTAAAGTTGGCTCATGTGTTAGGAGCACGTGCAAGTTAGCTAGCTAATGGACTTTTAATATTAACATAGTAATAAACTATGCCATGATATATTTTTTGGAGTGTGGCTCAAAATTAAATTGTTTCTACTGTTAACATTTCATAAAATCCTCTTTTGTTTTCAACAGAATAAAAGTCTTCAGAATGACAAGGAAATAATGCCAGAATTTATTAGAAGGAACTTTTCCAGCAAAACTATGTTTTACTGTCAAGTGCTTTTCTTAATGTGATAAAAATGCTTTATTAAGTTGCATTTGTTGCTATTACATTGAATATAAACAAATAAAAACGGTATGAAGGCCTTCTTGAAGAAAGACAAGAACGGGACCGGCGTAGACGGCAGGCCAAACTAAACCGGGAGAGCAGTGCAAAGATGCCTGGAAAGGTAGTCCTAGTATTAATAGCTCCTTTTTTGTCTGGAAAGGGGAAAAATACTGAAACTACTCGGAGAAAGTGTCAGGCTGGAGTAAGAGAAAGATACCGAGTCGTTATTTAAAGTTTTCTTTTGTTTCTTATTGAGTTTTAAGAACGCCGATCGACGCCGTGAATGTAGTGGAGCAGAGTTCATGAGAGAACTGAAAGCTGATCTGAAAGAGATTGATCACGCAAACTGGAACTGCTGAAGGACATAAAGGAGGAGGAGACTCCAGGAGCGATGCGTGCCGGAGGCCCCGTACGGAGAAGACGTTCCTTCCCATCACCTGTGTGCACGGGGACACACTGCAAGTTCCGGCTCGACGCGTCCATATCTCGGGCCAAGCCAGGGGCCTGGTCAGTGGAAGTCGGGGTGGTGAAGGACCTCCCCGTACCAGTCCTGTTGGGAAGGGATTGGCCAGGATTTGCCCATCTGCTCTCAGCCGGCCAGCCCCAGAGGGAACCGCCAATGACAACGGACCCGCCTGGCATTACTGGCCTCGGACAGCGGGAGAGGGGCAGGATGTGCAGCCAGGGCCCCATCCTCTCCCACATTTTGTGGTGAAAAATGGCCTGTTGTACTGTGTCGCCCAGCAGAGGGGGGAGGAGAAGCTGCTGTTGGTTGTCCCAAAGTCAAAGACGGAGGCGATCCTAGTGCTGGCCCATTCCCATCCGATGGCCGGACACCTCGGGGGCGCCAACACAGCCCAAAGAATTCGGTTTCACTGGCCAGGTCTCGATGCGGAGGTGAAACTGTTTTGCCAGGCTTGCCTGACGTGTGTATATATTGTATTGTATTGTATTGTAATTGTATATATATAATTACAATTACCTGAAGTTAATTCAGTGCTGTATGTAATATATATGGTTAGTAAATCTCAAAAACTTCCATTACAAATCTTAGATATTAGAGAAAAAAAAACAAAAAAAGTAGAAATATTAGATATTTGAGAAAAAAACAAAAGTAGAAATCTTAGACATTAAAGAAAAAACAAAAAAGTACAAATCTTAGATGTTAGTAGATTTCTTTTTATGCATATTACACGTAAAACTACACATTTAGAATACATTTTTCAAGGTTAAAAATATGAATACATTTTTAAAATCATGAGAGATGTTTGCTGTTTGGTGGATGTTGCTTAATGCGCTTCTGTTACAATAAAGAAATGATATGATGATCAGGTTCAATTCAAAACATTATTATTTATTAGTGATGCAAACTTCAAAAATGGAGATTAAAGGGTTGATTTAGTTGAGATTTTTGTAAAGAAGGACGCTTTTAAACAATAGTCAACCTTGAAAGTTATTGAAGGGTAGGCGCTCCAGAAGAACCGATATCAATAAACTACAGCTGACTGATCTCTTAAGGCAGAACTTTCTTGTATTACACATTAAATTTGTGTTAAAAATGTTTCACAATACATAAAAGCGATTCATCTTAAAGAGGCAAACAATCTTAAAGTTGCTCACTAGTGCTTCTTCTTAGACTTCTAGATGGGGATGTAGATTTGTAATAGTGAGTGGGAGACAAAAATTGTATTATATATTAAACAAAACAATAAACATCGTTTTGAACATAACACTGGTGCTACAGGCACTGAGCATTTTACTGCTCTTTATATAATAGAGAGCACACAAAATCCAAACCTTATGGTTTTCAAACTGTTACGACCCCACGTTGGTCTAGGGGTACTGGGGTATAACATTTAAAAAGATAGACATTAAAAACGTGTATAGTGTGTGGGACAAAGAAAACAGTGCAAACTAATGTACGAGATAATCACCTTCACAAATAAAAGTATTATTAAATACAAGAGGTGTAATGGTGATAGAACAAAAAGAAAAAAGGTGTAGGATTATACCTTTTATTTAATTATGATATTTATGAATTATAATTTGAATTAGCTCTTAATTCAAGTTTGGGAATTGAATCTTAAAAGATTCACGTTAGTATGCAATTCAAATATACCTTTAAATCACCTAATACGTCCAGCGTTTTAGGGCAATTTAAATGTATGTTACCAATATGAATTTACTCTGATCAGCAAAATAAATCAATTGGACTTTACTCTTTTGTCTGATTTTAGCTTTACCTCGAGCAGGTAGCAACGGATCTGGGCATGAGTTTAACTTTCCAGTCACAACACACAAACGAGAATTCGTAATAATGAAACAAAATTTATTAAACAGTACCTACTAATTGACAAGACTACACTGAGAAGACTAAACATACACACACACACACACACACACACACATTCACGGGTTGGAAGGGAAAATGGATAATTGTCTGTCCAAAGTCTGTTAGCTAGTTCTGAGATCGCACTAAGAGCACCAACAAAGCAAAGTTAGGTTTAGCTTTGCTTATATGTGTCTGCGCAGATTCAGTAAAGGGATGAAAAGGTAGTTTTACCACTCGGCTTGTCTGGGGAAATCCCGGCTTGCTGATTGGTCAGGCTCGTCCGTGGGATGACGCGGTCGGGCTTTCCCTGGCCGTTCGAATGGAGTCTCTCTAGCTTGGTGGTTCGCTTTGGATGAACCGGGTTGGTTACGGGAAGGGCAGTGAGTGTCCGTGGAGTGATGTGACGGAGCGGACCGGAGTCGAGGGTATCGGGTCGTTCTCGTTCAGAGTCTTCTAACTTCTCCAAGTTCCGAGGTTTCTCCGTTTCCTTGGCAATTCCTGCAGTGACCCGAATTCCCCTGCGACTCCTGGTGGTTCCGAAAACTTTCTTCTCGACTCGACTCCGAGAGCTCTGTTCCTGCGTTTTGAGGTGCAAGTTTTGGGCCGTGCCCTGGGCAGTTGTCCAATCCCGAGGTCGAAGGGGCGTGTCCACGCCTGCTTTCGACTCCGGAATCGTGCATATTTTATCCCAGTTAGAACTGACATTCTGCACTTCTGATCCTTATCAAAAGCTTATAAGTGGAATACACTGTTGTGCATTGAACAAACACACATATTCATTCACCACGATATTGGAAACATCATAAGCTTCAATTTGATATCAAACATGCACTATCTAGCGCTTACGGAACGCTCTCTGTTAGAGGATTATTTGAAGATTACACAGCGGTTTCTACATACATCTCAAAACATTTATAAACAGTCATTTGCAAAAGAAAGAAAAGAAAGCATTTAGATTGTTCATTTAGTAGCTTTACGTGTGTCCTGGCAGTTCCTTTGTTGTAGCGAAAAGGAAAAGGCGCACTTTTAAGGAATGTGTATCGGGACAGAGCAAACCTCCCTGGGGAGGTTGAAAGTGTAAGGCTGTCCTGAACACACGTTGATTCACGGCGGGAGTCTTATCACCTTTTGACTTGGTGGCTTGGTAGAACTGGTCCCGGGTCAGTGCACAGAACGGGTTATCGTGCTGTCGACCAGATGTTGCATTTCAATCATCCCAATCTTGACGTGGGTACGCTCGGATTGGCCGAGCTCACTGCAGCGACAGTCCCTTGAAAACATTTGGCAGACTTTGTGGCACTCTGCATCGCTCTGCTGATCATCTCGATTGCCTTTATGGTCCGGTGTGCGGAGGATGTGCGGTTTTACGACCTGGTTTTAGAGCGATTCCCCCTTTTATGGTTCGTGTCTGTTCATCAAGGCCTCACAGATCCCCCTTTTGCGCGATGAGGTTCCCATTGCGAACATCAGGCACTGGAACAATGGACAGAGAGAACAGACATCCACAAACAACATTTCCATCGCTAACTGAACTGTGGTGCAGAGATTTGGAATTTGGACAGATCGGGTGAGAAACTTGATACATTTGCGCTCAATCTATGGACTTGGTGCGGGGAGTCAATCTCGTTGTCAGGACCTGATGTGAGGGAATGGTTAAGGGTGTTCCTGTAAAAGGGCCTAGAGGGGAAAAGGGAAACAGAGAGAGAAAGAGAAGGGAAAAGACAACACAGAAGGGACACAAGGACATTGAGTGAGGTTAGGACAACAAACAATGGTCACATGTGTGGAGAAACTCCTTGTTACTAGAGTGTTGGTTCTAGCAGTGCGGTGAAGGAGAGTGTAGGTGTTGTGTTTGAAAACCTGGCTATGTGTTTCCCTAGTGTGTGAGGAACTACATCAGTGAGGTGCGATAGTCGGTCTGTGTCAGTGGGTTTGGTCTTCCCCCTTTTCTTGTCTCTTGGAGCCCTGGTGCCTCTTTATCTGGTTCCGTGTGTACCCATCGCAGGGCTGGCTCGCTGCGCCCCTGTCGAATCTTGATTCGGTAGGCAACAGGTGACAGTTTGTCTACGATTTCGTGGGGTCCCGTCCAGTGAGGTAGGAACTTCTTTGACAATCGATGAGGGGTGTTCGGCCGTGGTTGGGCGAAACTGTACTACCACACTTTGTCTCCGACCTCAAGTTCCTGATATGAGGCCTTCCTGTCGTAGTAAGCCTTACGACCTTCCACGCTGCTTTGGAGTTGTTGCTGTGCAAAGGCGAAAGTCGTTCTCAGGTGCTGATGCAACTCTTCTAGGTACTGATGCGTGGTATAGGCAGTGACAAGGTTCATGTCACCGTGTTGGTATAGCAGGTGTAAGGGTAGTGTCATTTGTCTCCCCGTCATCATTTCGAATGGGGGTACTCCGGTGGACCGGTGAGGAGTGGACCTGATGGCCATTAGTACCAGGCGAAGTTTGACGTCCCAATCCTTCTGATTGGCGGACACGTATTTCTTCAGCATGGAAGAGATTGGGTGGTGGCTTATGTGCAGCTTGGCTTGCACACCCAGGAGTTTCCACATTTCTTGCATGACCTCAGCGGTGAAGTGAGTTCCTCGGTCTGAATTGACACTCAAGGGCAGTCCAAATCTTGAGAAGATATGGTTCATCAAGAGGTAGGCTGTTGTTTCTGCCGTGTCATTCGGAGCTGGGAGGCACTCTATCCACTTTGTGAACTCGCAGACCACGTTGAGGAAGTACTTGTTACCTCGTGTCGACCGTGGCAGGGGTCCTACCCAGTCTATTTGGAGGTCCGACCATGGGAAGGTCATTCCTTTCCTTTGCAGTGGTGCGCGGTGATTTGCATTCGCCGGTTGAAACTGGCAACAGACCAGGCATCCTTTCACGTATTCCGCCACGTCTTGCTGCATGCCAGGCCAGTATACCACTTGTTTGAGTGTCTCATAGGTGGCCATGGTGCCATGGTGTCCAGCGCATGGTGCATCGTGGGCGTATGTCAACATTATCCCCCTTTGGCTCTGAGGCACCACGAGCCGTGGCGTAGCAAGTGGCTCAGGGACATACGTGAGAACGCCGTCTTTGAGATGCAGCATGTGCTTGATGGAGTGCAGGTGGCGGAGGTCAGAGGAGTTGGTTAGGTCGAGGCAGAAACGGGGGCGGTAGCTGGGTCAGAAATGTTTGCGGTGATAGTTTGCAGTGCTGGATCCGACACTTGAAGGGTACTGAGATCGTCAGCAGCAAACTGTGGTGAGATGGAGATATGGGAGGGAGGTGGGGTTATGAAGCGGCAGTGGCGTGTTGGCGACGGGTGATGGCTGCCACAGCTGGGTTGGGTGGGTGGGAATGGAACGTCCAGGACTCTCCATGTAATGCACCTGCTTTAGCGAGGGCATCTGTTTGGTCATTGAAGTCTTTGTCTTGGTTCTTGCTGCTTGGACTTGAAATTGCTTGTGACCTTGACATTGCCTCGGCAGTCTGTAACGGGCAGTGGTGTCTGTGGCTTGGCACTGCAACTCCTGAAAGTTTACTGACTGGAAGGGCAGAGGCTCACAGACTTGTGTCCACAACTTCAAGTGCTTAAAATCTATTAGTGGCTCAAAGCGATTAAGCAGGTCCTTTCCGATTAGCAGTGGGTAAGTCTTTAGGGGTGAGATGTAGACTGGGTGGATGAGGTTCATCGGACCCACAGTTAGGTGAATTGGGGCCACCTGTGTCAGTTGTAGGCCCGTGTGGGAGTATGCTTGAAGGTTCAGCTCACATCTTTAAAGTTTGAGGGGGCCATTTAATGTCTTTGCTCCTTCCTGGATTTTTCCGAGGAGTTCTGCTGACATTAGTGTGATGTCAGTTCCTGTGTCCAGAAGGGCTTCAACCCTGATGTGGCGTTCGATGATGACGGAGAGGTAAAACTTTCTTGCTATACCTCTCTCCATGAGATCACCCAGGAGTTGAGGGACTGGAGTTTGGGATGAGATGGGGAGGATATCAGGGCTGATCTGCAGTTCTTCAGACGAGTGGCAGACGACCAGGACAGCACTTTCAGGAACCAGAGTGGTTTGAAGCATCATGTGGTGAGTTAGGGGCTAACTCGATTGCTGGGGTTTCAGGTAGGATTTCTCGTCTATCTGAAGTTATGGTCGTTATGGTTCTCTGAGTGTGCGGGGAGGAAGTGCTATTCTCCGTGTCTGGTTGGGTCGGTTGGTCGCTGCTGTCTTGTCCGGCTGCCAGTTAGGCTGAATCCGGCTTCTCTTTCTTTTCCCACTTCCAATCTTCCTTCATTTGCTGGAAAAACTCTTTCATCATGCTCTTCATCAGTTCTTGGGGGTTAAAAGACGGTGATGTCTTTTGCTCTTGTGTGGATTCAGTTTGAGCTCTGTCAGTTTGGATTCTTTGAGAGTTCTTTCGTCGATTCCTCGGGCTGGTTGCTCCAGGGTGTGTTTGTGCTCTACCCATGGAGGTTCCGTTGCCATCCCAGGAGCTCTTCCCCCTTTGGTTTCTAAAGGAGGTTGACTGATTCCACGATCTCTCCCACTGACCTTTCTGTGGTCTTGAACTGTCCCATGACTTTTCCCAGTGGCGTCCAGGCGAGTGCTGTCGTTCGCATGGTCCATCCCAGCGGCCATTTCTCTGCTGTCTGGTACCTGCGTGGAAGTCTTGCTCTCTGTTGGTCGCGTTCCACTCTTTTCTTGACGGCTTGAAGCTGTCTTGATGTTGGGCGCCCTCTAGAGGCAGTCCCTGACTTTGTGTGTTGAAGTCGAGGACCGTCAGAGCTTTAGCGCCTTTCTCTGCAGCCATCTTCTGTTTGCTGGTTGTCGGTCCAGGAAGCTGCGTACATCAGGGCTTGATGTTGTTCGCAGTAAATAGAGTCTACCTTTTTCAGTGACGTGAGGTCTTACTTCCAGATGGAATTCGGACGTCCTGTAGATAGGGTTTGAACGTCTGGACTACTTGGCGCACCTGGGGTGAACTTGATGTTCCTGGCGATCTTGTCGAGGTCTTTTAGGTCCAGGCTGTGTGATGCTCTTTGGCTGGCTGGGTCCGTTTCTCTTGGCCTTCTCGCGAGGTATGTCTCTTCAGAGGGAGCTGGTGAGTGTTTCAGCATCGCCTCTTTCCCCCTTTGTTCACGTGCCTGTACAAGAACAGGAGACCCGGTCCTACTTGGCAGGGGTGACTTTGGTGCCTCTCGTGTCCTCGGTGGCTCAGCGCGCAGGTCGAAGGCATGTCTGAGTTCCTCCTTGACACTGTCAGATTCCTCTTTGACGTAGTCCAGCTGTTGTTCTAGGCGGCTTATCTCATTCAAGTGAGTTTCGAGGGCTTTGATTCTGCCAGCCTTGTCTCTAATGTCAGTCTTTGCCTTCTCCAGTAGCTGTTCTGCGTACTGGAGGTTGTAGGCAGCATTGTCATAGTCTCTTTTGGTTTGTTTCACCTCTTGTGTAGAAGCTGCTAGCAAGTCTTTGAGCATGGTGATCTCCTCTGGGTCCTTTCCCTCCTCATCCAGCTTTTCCTGTTGTTCCTGAGCCTCCAGTTCCAGCTGTTTGATGCGTCGCTGTGCGCATGTCATCTCCTGTCGGAGATCGGCGGCGTGCCTGTCACTCAGTTTGAGGGTAGCGATGAGGGTGTGACTTAGGGAGCAGGTGATCTTTGCTAGCTCTTTGTGGTTGTAGCCTTGGCTTGGGTCCTGTTTCATTAGACTTGTTAGGTTGTCATCCAGCTGTTCCTGGGTCTGATGCTTTAGTGCGGCCTTGGGTAGGAGGTTGCTGGTTGCAACACTTAGCCATGTTTACAGGTCTTCCCAGTGACCAACGTTGTCTGCTGTGTGAGACATGTTTTGGTGCGGCGAGGGGGGTTTGGAAACGCGACTGACAGACCTGGAAGAAAATAACAAACCAACAAGGCAGAACAGACAAAAAGCAAGGAAAGACAGAGGTGTAGATGTGTAGTGTCAGTTGATGTTAAATGTGAGGTGTCAGGTGGGCGTGGTTCTCTATAACTGTAATCCTCTGGTGGGTGTGCTTCTAACTGGCGTTTCTGGGGAGACAATTAGTAAACACACACAGGACGACAGAGAACAGAAGACAACACAGAACAGGAAGAAGGGATAGCTGGGCGTCCTTAATAACAGGCGGTCCTTCCTTTTTTTTTTGTTTTGGAGAAAGGGAGGAGCTACCTGTAAGAGATGTAAGAGAGGGAGGTAGAGAGAGAGAGAGAGAGAGAGAGAGGGGGGGGGTCCGTGACGATCTAACTAACCTACGCTCACTTATCCAAAACCAAAAGTGAACAGAAAAACACTTCTTGTCAAGTATCAAAAGTGTAGAGCAAACTCATTCACCCCACGACTCAGAGTAGCGCACACAAAAAATGACCGACTGAACCTTTCTAACATGTAGAAGGATGTATAGATCATACTACAGAACACTAGGGGGAGATATAAAGAAAATCACGTCTAGGAGGAGGGAAAAAGATCAGGCAGAAAGAGTCTAAGGGGGGAGAGTGTGCTCAAACTTAACAGATGCTAATGGACTTTCAATATTAACATTAATTTTAACTTAATATGATATTCTGTGTATTTCGGTGTGCAGATGATAAAAAGATGAGTTTCAACATGGAAGAGAACTATCGGTCGGTTTTGATGAACAGATCGCCTTGTAAGTAGTACATTACACCACAAGCGGAGTTTTTATTAGGAGCATTAATGCGTCGTCGACTACAGAGACCTGAAAATGAACTGTAACGAATTCCGCAAGCTCAGGCTCCAAACCTGTGCGAGAGCTCAACAGCACACCACTAAGATGAGCAAAATCACCACAATCTCCAGCCGAATGCAGACTGTGAAGCTACCCCCCATCCACGGAGCTTCCCCTGCCGGAGGTGAGCTGTTAAAACAACCTCAAACCCGTTTTCTAAGTTTGATTGCAGTGTGAAGTAGACAAGTTCCTTCATGAGTGCTAACATGAAATAAATGTGATGTTATGCAGGACTGCGTCCACATCCGCCGCCTAAGAAGAAGGGGAACGGATCCAGCCTCAGTGCTGAAGAAAAGTTTCAGTTCTTTGGTCTCCGATGCAGGGAGGACAAAACAGGGGAAGAAGTCAGGCAGTTCCTTAGAGAGGGACGACAGAAACGCCCCGCATCAGGAGCCCGAAGCAAAACCATCCTTCCACAACTCAGTGTGCAGAAGACCAAGTGTCAAAGCATCTCGGAGTACAAAGAGAAGATTAGACAAACTGCTCGCTTGAACGTAAACTAATTTAGCATGTTTTGATTATTCCATATCAACTTAACGTGTACTTTATTTGTGTTAGCGCTGTCAGTGTATTCACATTCTTATATTTTATAGCCTATATACGCACATATATCATGGAACACAAAAACCTTTCTTTTGAGAGTGATTAATCTTTTAAATTGTACACGTAGTGAAATATCCACTGCTCTTGTGTGGATGTGGATTGTGTGTCTGTACTCTCCTAATTTCTTTTTCTGTTCTATTCTCAGTTTCTTACAGAAGACGAAAAAGGATTCTGCGTACTAGAGCTCAACAATATTCATGGAGGAAAGAGAAATGTCCCAAATGGAGATTGACCTTAAAACAAGACCAGGCCAATTTCTGGGTCTCCTACAAAGACGCAAATCCCTTGGAGCACCAGAAAAAGTATTTAGTTGTCACTTTTAAATTTAGAAACCACGCTTTTGTGGTCCTTGTAAATAAAGCAGTTTCAATTGCCAGGTGCTTATACTCACACGGTCGTGTTTCAGGGCTCAGGAATTACTAGAGAAGAGGCTCAAATTAGAAAAAAGGAAAAAGCTCTTCAAAGGTAAGCGCCGTCATGTTAGTATGCACAATTATTCCTGCACGTCCCGAAAGCGAAGATGCTGCTTCACATACTATTATTTATAACCATCTCCGTTACAGAAAAATCTGTCGAGTTGAAGACATAAAAGAAATTGAAGAGATGCAGTGGAAAGAAGGCAGCGAGCGCCAAAGCGGAAGAGGACAGGACTAGACATCTGGACTCTGAACGGTTATACTTTAAGAATAAGAGATTGATGTCCAAAAAAGAGGAAAAGAAAAAGTTGTTCCAGGACAACAGGGACGAAAAGAAAAAGTAGTAAGTTTGATTTCTTAATAGTCTCCAATCTGAGGAAACCCAAGACCCTCTGAGTTTTGCCTTTGTATGTTTGTTTTTGTCCAGTGAAAGGAATAGAGTCCGCATGGAGGAGGAGATACAGAGGCTTACTCTCTGCATTCAAGAAAAGCACAAGGAATATAATCAAGTGAAAGCAAATCTGGAGATGGCAAATAAAAAACGGGTCTCCAGAAGAATCCGAGTAAGCGTCCTCGCAAGCGTCCGAATGTAGTAAGAGACTGCGTAGATCTCTGTCAGCGTTCGAGCTCATCCTTTTCTGTCTGTCTCACCAGAAACGGGCAGAGAACAAAAAGTTGTGTGAGGAGCTCGGGAAGGTCACGGAGAGCTATGGCTTGCCGGATTTCTGGGATGTGTATCCATTAATTACGATGCTCCACCTCGAGGAATGTATTTCTGTCTTTCTTGATTCGACGGAACACATACCTCCTGAGGACCTCTGCAAATTACAAAAGCAGATTTGCAAACAAAATAAAGACAGGTAAAATAAATGAATGCATAGCTACAAGCTGACGGGTGATCATCAGCAGTTCAGTACAGGATTGAGTGGCTCTTTAAAACCTATTTCTTTTTCTCTTTCACAGGAGCAGGAAGAGGAACGCCTCAGGCGTGAAGCTTTATTTGAAGAACGGAGGCAGAAAAGACTGGAGAGATCACTTTCTCAACCGCTGAGAGTAGTAAGTGGTGCACAGAACCAGCAATACATGTCCAGTACTTTCGCTTTGCTTATTAAATATTGTAACGTGAATCAGTAGCGTGAGTTAAATCTCGTCTATATTGCAGCCTGGAAAAAAGCTGATGCCACGTACCCAGCCTTCGAACAACATAAGAAAGAAACTGAAACCAGTGGAAACCAAGAAGATGAACGAAGATTTATACGCTTACTTTCTGGAATAATGCTTAGATATTAGTATATATTAGAGAAACATTTATAGTAGAAGTAGATAGAAGAGTAGATAGAAATCTTAGATATTACAGAAAAAAAACAAAAAAAAAGTAGAAAACTTAGATATTACAGAAAAAAAAAAAAAGAATTCTTAGATATTAAAGAAAAACTAAAAAGTAGTAAAAACTTAGAGAAAAAAAAAAAAAAAGTAGAAATCTTAGATATTAGAAAAAAAAACAAAAAAAAGAAATCTTAGATATTACAGAAAAAAACAAAGTAGAAAACTTAGATATTAAAGAAAAAACAAAAAAAGTAGAAATCTTAGAGAAAAAAAGTAAAAATCTGAGATATTAGAGAAAAAAAAAAAAAAAAAGTAGAAAACTTAGATATTAAAGAAAAAACAAAAAAAGTAGAAAACTTAGAGAAAAAAACAAAAAAGTAGAAATCTTAGATATTAGAAAAAACAAAAAAAGTAGAAAACTTAGATATTACAGAAAAAAACTAAAAAAAAAAGTAGAAAACTTACATATTAAACAAAAAAAGTAGAAAACTTAGATATTAGAGAAAAAAAAAAAAAGTAGAAAACTTAGATATTACAGAAAAAACTAAAAAAGTAGAAATCTTAGAGAAAAACAAAAAAGTAGAAAATCTTAGATATTAGAAAAAAAAAAAAAAAAAGTAGAAATCTTAGATATTAGAGAAAAACTAAAAAAAGTAGAAAACTTAGATATTAGAGAAAAAAACAAAAAAAAGTAGAAAACTTAGATATTAGAGAAAAAAAACAAAAAAAAGTAGAAAACTTAGATATTAAAGAAAAAACAAAAAAGTAGAAATCTTAGATAAAAAAACAAAAAGTAGAAAACTTAGATATTACAGAAAAAACTAAAAAAGTAGAAAACTTAGATATTAAAGAAAAAAAAAAAAAAAGTAGAAATCTTAGAGAAAAAACAAAAAAGTAGAAATCTTAGAGAAAAAAAAACAAAAAAGTAGAAATCTTAGAGAAAAAACAAAAAAGTAGAAATCTTAGATATTACAGAAAAAAACAAAAGTAGAAAACTTAGAGAAAAAAACAAAGTAGAAATCTTAGATATTAGAAAAAAACAAAAAATAGAAAACTTAGATATTAGAAAAAAACAAAAAAAGTAGAAATTTTACATATTAGAGAAAAAAAAAAAAAAGTAGAAATCTTAGATATTAGAGAAAAAAAACAAAGTAGAAATCTTAGAAAAAAAAAAAAAGTAGAAATCTTAGATATTAGAGAAAAAAAACAAAAAAAGTAGAAAACTTAGATATTAAAGAAAAAAACAAAAAAAGTAGAAAACTTAGATATTAGAAAAAAAAAAAAAGTAGAAATCTTAGAGAAAAAACAAAAAAGTAGAAAACTTAGATATTACAGAAAAAACTAAAAAAGTAGAAAACTTAGATATTAAAGAAAAAAAAAAAGTAGAAAACTTAGATATTAAAGAAAAAAACAAAGTAGAAATCTTAGAGAAAAAACAAACAAAGTAGAAATCTTAGAAAAAAAAAAAAAAAGTAAAAATCTTAGATATTACACAGAAAAAATAAAAAAATAGAAATCTTAGATATTAGAGAGAAAAAAACTAAAAAGTAAAAATCTTATTACAGAAAAAAAAAAAGTAGAAATCTTAGATATTAGAGAAAAAAAAAACAAAAAAGCCGAAATCTTAGATATTACAGAAAAAAACAAAAAGTAGAAAACTTAGATATTAAAGAAAAACAAAAAAGTAGAAATCTTAGAGAAAAAAACAAAAAAAAGTAGAAATCTTAGATATTAGAGAAAAAAAAAAAAAAAGTAGAAATCTTAGAAAAAAAACAAAAAAGTAGAAATTTTACATATTAGAGAAAAAAACAAAAAAGTAGAAATCTTAGATATTAGAAAAAACTAAAAAAAAGTAGAAAACTTAGATATTAAAGAAAAAACAAAAAAAGTAGAAAACTTAGATATTAGAGAAAAAAAAAAAAAAGTAGAAATTAGAGAAAAAAACAAAAAAGTAGAAAACTTAGATATTACAGAAAAAACTAAAAAAAGTAGAAAACTTAGATATTAAAGAAAAACAAAAAAGTAGAAAACTTAGATATTAGAGAAAAAAACAAAGTAGAAATCTTAGATAAAAAACAAACAAAGTAGAAATCTTAGAGAAAAAAACAAAAAAAGTAAAAATCTTAGATATTACAGAAAAAAATAAAAAAAATAGAAATCTTAGATATTAGAGGAAAAAAACTAAAAAAGTAAAAATCTTAATATTACAGAAAAAAAAAAAAAGTAGAAATCTTAGATATTAGAAAAAAACAAAAAAGTAGAAATCTTAGATATTAAAGAAAAACAAAAAAGTAGAAATCTTAGAAAAAAACAAAAAAGTAGAAATCTTAGATATTACAGAAAAAAAAAAAAAATAGAAATCTTAGATATTAGAGAAAAAAACAAAAAAAAGTAAAAATCTTAATATTACAGAAAAAAACAAAAAAGTAGAAATCTTAGATATTACAGAAAAAAAAACAAAAAAGTAGAAATCTTAGAGAAAAAACAAATAAAAGTAGAAATCTTAGAGAAAAAAAAAAAAAAAAAAGTAGAAATCTTAGAGAAAAAAACAAAAAAAGTAGAAAACTTAGATATTACAGAAAAAACAAAAAAAGTAGAAAACTTACATATTACAGAAAAAAACAAAAAAAGTAGAAAACTTATTACAGAAAAAACAAAAAAAGTAGAAAACTTACATATTACAGAAAAAAACAAAAAAGTAGAAATCTTAGATATTACAGAAAAAAAGTAGAAAAAAAGTAGAAATCTTAGATATTACAGAAAAAAAAAAGTAGAAAACTTAGATATTACAGAAAAAAAACAAAAGTAGAAATATTAGAAAAAAAAACAAAAAAGTAAAAATCTTAGATATTAAAGAAAAAAAACAAAAAGTAGAAATCTTAGATATTACAGAAAAAAACAAAAAAAGTAGAAATCTTAGATATTACAGAAAAAAACAAGTAGAAATCTTAGAAAAAAACAAAAAAAGTAAAAATCTTAGATATTACAGAAAAAAACAAAAAAGTAGAAATATTAGATATTACAGAAAAAAACAAAAAAAGTAGAAAACTTACATATTACAGAAAAACAAAAAAATAGAAATCTTAGATATTAAAGAAAAAACAAAAACTTAGAAAACTTAGATATTACAGAAAAAAACAAAAAAAAGCAGAAATCTTAGATATTAAAGAAATAACAAAAAGTAGAAATCTTAGATATTACAGAAAAAAACAAAAGTAGAAATCTTAGATATTAGAGAAAAAAACAAAAAAGTAGAAATCTTAGAGAAAAAAACAAAAAAGTAAAAATCTTAGATATTAAAGAAAAAAACAAAAAAGTAGAAATCTTAGATATTACAGAAAAAAACAAAAAAGTAGAAATCTTAGATATTAAAAAAAAACAAAAAAAAGTAGAAATCTTAAATATTACAGAAAAAAAACAAAAAAGTAGAAATTTAGATATTACAGAAAAAAACAAAAAAAGTAGAAAACTTAGATATTACAGAAAAAAAAAAAAATAGAAATCTTAGATATTAAAGAAAAAACAAAAAGTAGAAAACTTACATATTACAGAAAAAAACAAAAAAGTAGAAATTTTAGATATTAGAGAAAAAAAAAAAAGTAGAAATTTTAGATATTACAGAAAAAAAAAAAAAAGTAGAAAACTTACATATTACAGAAAAAAAAAAAATAGAAATCTTAGATATTAGAAAAAAAAAAAGTAGAAAACTTACATATTACAGAAAAAAAAACAAAAAAGTAGAAATTTTAGATATTAGAGAAAAAAACAAAAAAAGCAGAAATCTTAGATATTAGAAAAAAAAACAAAAAAATAGAAATCTTAGATATTAGAGAAAAAAAAGAAAAAAGTAAAAATCTTAATATTACAGAAAAAAAAAAAAAAGTAGAAATCTTAGATATTAGAGAAAAAAAAAAAAAAAGCCGAAATCTTAGATATTACAAAAAAAAAAAAAAGTAGAAAACTTAGATCTTAGAAAAAAACAAAAAAGTAGAAATCTTAGAAAAAACAAATAAAAGTAGAAATCTTAGAAAAAAACAAAAAAAGTAGAAATCTTAGAGAAAAAACAAAAAAGTAGAAATCTTAGATATTACAGAAAAAAAAAAAAAAAGTAGAAAACTTAGATATTAAAGAAAAAAAAAAAAAAGTAGAAAACTTAGATATTAGAGAAAAACAAAGTAGAAATCTTAGAAAAAAACAAAAAAAGTAGAAATCTTAGAAAAAAACAAAAAAGTAAAAATCTTAGATATTACAGAAAAAAATAAAAAAATAGAAATCTTAGATATTAGAGGAAAAAACTAAAAAGTAAAAATCTTAATATTACAGAAAAAAAAGTAGAAATCTTAGATATTAGAAAAAAAAAAAAAAAGCTTGAAATCTTAGATATTACAGAAAAAAAAAAAAGTAGAAAACTTAGATATTAAAGAAAAACTAAAAAAAAGTAGAAATCTTAGAGAAAAAAACAAAAAAGTAGAAATCTTAGATATTACAGAAAAAAAAAAAAAAATAGAAATCTTAGATATTAGAAAAAAAAAACTAAAAAGTAAAAATCTTAATATTACAGAAAAAAAAAAAAAAAAAAGTAGAAATCTTAGATATTAGAGAAAAAAACAAAAAAGCCGAAATCTTAGATATTACAGAAAAAAAAAGTAGAAAACTTAGATCTTAGAGAAAAAAAAAAAAAAAGTAGAAATCTTAGAGAAAAAACAAATAAAGTAGAAATCTTAGAGAAAAAAAAACAAAAAAAAGTAGAAATCTTAGAGAAAAAAAAAAAAAAAAGTAGAAATCTTAGATATTACAGAAAAAAACTAAAAAAAAGTAGAAAACTTAGATATTAAAGAAAAAACAAAAAAAGTAGAAAACTTAGAGAAAAAAACAAAGTAGAAATCTTAGAGAAAAAAACTAAAAAAAAGTAGAAATCTTAGAGAAAAACAAAAAAAGTAGAAATCTTAGATATTAGAGAAAAAAAACAAAAAAATAGAAAACTTAGAGAAAAAAACAAAAAAGTAGAAATCTTAGATATTAGAGAAAAAACAAAAAAGTAGAAATCTTAGGAAAAAAAAACCAAAAAAGTAGAAATTTTACATATTAGAGAAAAAAAAAAACAAAAAAGTAGAAATCTTAGATATTAGAGAAAAAACAAAGTAGAAATCTTAGAGAAAAAATAAAAAAAGTAGAAATCTTAGAAAAAAACAAAAAAAGTAGAAATCTTAGATATTACAGAAAAAAACAAAAAAGTAGAAAACTTAGATATTACAGAAAAAAACAAAAAAGTAGAAATCTTAGATATTAGAGAAAAAAACAAAGTAGAAATCTTAGATATTACAGAAAAAAACAAAAAAAGTAGAAATCTTAGATATTACAGAAAAAAACAAAAAAAGTAGAAATCTTAGATATTACAAAAAAAAAAAAAAGTAGAAATCTTAGATATTACAGAAAAAAACAAAAAAAGTAGAAAACTTACATATTACAGAAAAAAAAAAAAAGTAGAAATCTTAGATATTACAGAAAAAACTAAAAAAGTAGAAAACTTAGATATTACAGAAAAAAAGTAGAAATCTTAGATATTAAAGAAAAAACAAAAAATAGTAGAAAACTTAGATATTTACAGAAAAAAACAAAAAGTAGAAATATTAGATATTACAGAAAAAAAAAAAAAAAAAGTAGAAATCTTAGAAAAAAACAAAAAGTAAAAATCTTAGATATTAAAGAAAAAAACAAAAAAAGTAGAAATCTTAGATATTACAGAAAAAAAACAAAAAAGTAGAAATCTTAGATATTAGAGAAAAAAAAAAAAAAAATAGAAAACTTAGAGAAAAAAACAAAAAGTAGAAATCTTAGATATTAGAGAAAAAAAACAAAAAAAGTAGAAATCTTAGGAAAAAAACAAAAAAGTAGAAATTTTACATATAGAGAAAAAAACAAAAAAAGTAGAAATCTTAGATATTAGAGAAAAAAACAAAGTAGAAATCTTAGAGAAAAAAAAAAAAGTAGAAATCTTAGAAAAAACAAAAAAGTAGAAATCTTAGATATTACAGAAAAAAACAAAAAAGTAAAAACTTAGATATTACAGAAAAAACAAAAAAAGTAGAAATCTTAGATATTAGAGAAAAAAACAAAGTAGAAATCTTAGATATTACAGAAAAAACAAAAAAAAGTAGAAATCTTAGATATTACAGAAAAAAACAAAAAAAGTAGAAATCTTAGATATTACAGAAAAAAAAGTAGAAATCTTAGATATTAAAGAAAAAAACAAAAAATAGTAGAAAACTTAGATATTACAGAAAAAAACAAAAAAGTAGAAATATTAGATATTACAGAAAAAAACTAAAAAAAAGTAGAAATTTTAGAAAAAAACAAAAAAAGTAAAAATCTTAGATATTAAAGAAAAAAAACAAAAAAAGTAGAAATCTTAGATATTACAGAAAAAAAAAACAAAAAAGTAGAAATCTTAGATATTACAGAAAAAAACAAGTAGAAATCTTAGAGAAAAAAACAAAAAGTAAAAATCTTAGATATTACAGAAAAAAAAAAAAGTAGAAAACTTACATATTACAGAAAAAACAAAAAAAATAGAAATCTTAGATATTAAAGAAAAAACTAAAAAGTAGAAAACTTAGATATTAGAGAAAAAAAACTAAAAAAGTAGAAATCTTAGATATTAGAGAAAAAACAAAAAAAGTAGAAAACTTACAAAAAAAAACAAAAAGTAGAAATTTTAGATATTAGAAAAAAACAAAAAAGCAGAAATCTTAGATATTAGAAAAAAAACACAAAAAAGTAGAAATCTTAGAGAAAAAAACAAAAAAAGTAAAAATCTTAGATATTAAAGAAAAAACAAAAAACGTAGAAAACTTAGATATTACAGAAAAAAACAAAAAAGCAGAAATCTTAGATATTAAAAAAAAAACAAAAAGTAGAAATCTTAGATATTACAGAAAAAAAAAAAAAAAGTAGAAATCTTAGATATTAGAGAAAAAAAAAAAAAAGTAGAAATCTTAGAGAAAAACAAAAAAAAAATCTTAGATATTAAAGAAAAAAAAAAAAAGTAGAAATCTTAGATATTACAGAAAAAAACAAAAAAGTAGAAATCTTAGATATTAGAGAAAAAACCAAAAAAGTAGAAATCTAAGAGAAAAAACAAAAAGTAAAAATCTTAGATATTACAGAAAAAAACACAAAAAGTAGAAAACTTACATATTACAGAAAAAACAAAAAAAATAGAAATCTTAGATATTAAAGAAAAAACAAAAAAGTAGAAAACTTAGATATTAGAGAAAAAAAACTAAAAAAGTAGAAATCTTAGATATTAGAGAAAAAAAAAAAAAAAAAAAAAAAAGTAGAAAACTTACATATTACAGAAAAAACAAAAAAGTAGAAATTTTAGATATTAGAAAAAAAAAAAAAAAAGCAGAAATCTTAGATATTAGACAAAAAAAACAAAAAAGTAGAAATATTAGATATTAGTAGATTTCTATTTATGCACATTACACATAAAAACTACACACATTAAAGATATTCTTAAAAAAATGTATGTTGTGTTATTTTCTTACACCTTTTAAAACATTTAGAATTCATTTTTAAAGGTTAAAATATGAAAAAAAATGTAATCATGAGAGATGTTTGGTGGATGTTGCTTAATGCGCTTCTGTTCCACATTAAATTTGTGTTAAAAATGTTTCACAATACATAAAAGCGATTCATCTTAAAGAGGCAAACAATCTTAAAGTTGCTCACTAGTGCTTCTTCTTAGACTTCTAGATGGGGATGTAGATTTGTAATAGTGAGTGGGAGACAAAAATTGTATTATATATTGTTACTGCCCATAAGTGATTTGTGGCTCGCTTAAAAATAAACAAAAAATATACAGGCCGAACATAAAAGAGTCACAACACCCGATATGAATTTAAGACACCTCCATTTATTGAATAATTCTCAAAATAATAAAAAAAAAAACATTCACATGACTTATAAACGAAACATGAAGGATAACAAATCGCGGGTAGGAAAACTAAAGGAAGCAAGCCCCTGACTACCCCTGTTCTCGGATTGCAGCTCTTACCTGTCTGCCGACAAACAAAACCAGAACGGGTGAGTCTTCCGGACAACTACTTCCCTCCCTCAGCTCTTACTAACTCAACAAAACGTGAACTAATAAGATAAACTACCCGCTACTGATAAGATAATCAAAAAGAAACCACATAAAAACAAAATTCATTAAACAAAACAAAATACCAGCCTCAGAAGAGGCAATAAGGGAGACGCCACCAGAACCGTGGGAAACGGAGAACAAAGAAAGAGAGAGACCGCCATTTTCGCCTGACGGCCTTTATATCCGGAATCCTCAATGACGTCACCACTCATGGAACGGAATTCCCCCAACACCAGCTATGGGCTCAATCATATTAAAGTCACAGATACACGTAACAATATATTAAACAAAACAATAAACATCGTTTTGAACATAACACTGGTGCTACAGGCATTGAGCATTTTTACTGCTCTGTATAATAAAGAGCACACAAAATCCAAACCTTATGGTTTTCAAACTGTTACGACCCCACGTAGGTCTAGGGGTACTGGGGTATAACATTTAAAAGATAGACATTAAAAACGTGCGTATAGTGTGTGGGACAAAGAAAACAGTGCAAACTAATGTACGAGATAATACTTTTATTTGTGTAGGTGATTATTAAATACAAGAGGTGTAATGGTGATAGAACAAAAAGGAAAAAGGTATATATACACGTACACTATTTACAGTATTTACAGGAACAAAAACACAAGATGAAGGGAACGGGAAGAAGAGACGAGGGCGGTGCTAAAGTAAAGAAAATAAATCAAAACAGTCTCCAGCTACTTAACTTCCCCCTAAACTATCTATCAACACACGACACAACACGAACACGTAACACAAACGCTTTCTGCATTTGGAAAAAAAAAAAAAAGTTAATGATTTATGCCAAAAAATATAATAATAAAAAGCACACTTGTAGGGGTGCACAATTTGTCCAAAACTGTTTGTATATTTCAATATAACTAATAAAACTGATGCTTCCTATTTGTAAATAAAAACTTTCTCTATATTACTAATCGGTCTAATACTGACAGATAATGAGCAGCTAAAGTTGGCTCATGTGTTAGGAGCACGTGCAAGTTAGCTAGCTAATGGACATTCAATATTAACTTAATATGATATTCTCAACGCTAATAATACATTTTATACAACCAAAAGATTATAAAGGATGACTGTAGATGTAACTCACCTTATAACCAGTCCACGATCCACGTTGTTGTAGCGCAAATTATTAATAGAAACTTTGCTTCTCCTGCTGCTGTTGCCGCCCTCTACCGAGCGGAGCATGGAATGACGTCATTTCCGCTTATAAACATTTCCGTTTCTTGAAATCTGTACGTAAACCGGTCTCCTAAAATGTAACTGTTTATATGTTGTTTGTATCACATCTAGCTACACGTGAACTACATTCATACCTTTCAACTGATTAAATCTAATAGTTTAAACAATTTACAGGTTTAGATTCATTTTAAGTAATCTGACTGCATCATTTTTGCAAGTTAGCTAACTAATGGACTTTTAATATTAATATAGTAATAAACTATGCCATGATATATTTTTTGGAGTGTGGCTCAAAATTAAAATTAAATTGTGTCTACTGTTAACATTTCATTAAAATCCTCTTGTCTTGTCTTACTGTCAAGTGCTTTTCTTAATGTGATAAAACTGCTTTATTAAGTTGCATTTGTTGCCATTGCTGTTGAATATTAGATGTTAAATATTCAAGGTTCGTTAAAAATTGTAGAAACTTGGTGGTGTGTCTGATTAAAACACTGTAAGCAGCGCCAGTCCTTTGCTTTCTTTTATTCCATTGATGAGAAGAATCAAATCTTTAGCAATCAGCATACGATGCAGTCAAAGTCACAGTGCAGGTCTACCACGATGAACATGATGAATTAGCAGGATAGACAGAATGAAAAGGATGGTTTTTCGGTCACTACAAACAATATAAAAGAGAATTAAACTCAAACAACTACAATAAACATTATTTACTCAATCCACATAAGGATTAAATATCTAAAGTGAAGTGAACAAATTCAAACAATACAAATTACCAAACAAACTTACTTAACACATCCTAAGGAAAGGATTCAAGGACGTGGTTGGGTGCCCATTCAAACACCCCCACCTCACCAAGGCAAAAAGGGGACAAAGGAAGGAAGTGAGGTCTATTTATAGACCTCAACCAGGGGGAATATGGGTAATGTAGTGTGCCATATATGGAGTTGATCTTAAAAGGCGAATTACTAGGATTTGTGGGAAATGTAGTTCAAAGAAAAATGAAATTAGGAAAAAGGTAAACTAGTCAAATTTACAACAGCCGCCCCCAAATACCGTCATGTATTTGCTATTATTCATTAATTTGAGGTAACGGAATCAGCTTAGCAACTGGGCGTACATACGTTTTTCCATTAATAACAATCTCAGCTACTCTGACACGTCCATCCCGACTAGGTAAAAGATGTACTACCCTACCAATGGGCCATGATGCTCTTGGAAGTTGGGAATCAATAACTAAAACAGTAGAATCATTTAGATTAGGATTTTCTCTATTCCATTTTTCAGATCTGCGACGTTAGAAGAGGTGTAACCTAATGGCTTTGAATTTAAAACCCCTTCAACTTCTGTCAGATCTGTCCGTAGGACTTCTTCGGATACTGTTTGGCTGCCAAGTACCACACGGAGAGCTGTTTTAACGGAGCGGATCTCTCGTTCCCATGAGCCTCCAAAATGAGGAGCTTGAGGAGGGTTAAATTTGAATTTGATCTGCTGATTTTCGAGTTTTACTTGTAGCTCATTGGTTAGGCTCTGGAACACTTCTTTTAATTCTCTCGCAGCTCCACGGAAATTACTTCCTTGGTCACAAAGAATCTCATACGGCTGACCTCTCCTGGATATAAAACGGCGTAGGGCCATTAGAAAACCATCCACATCCAAACTGTTTAACAAATCAAGATGCAGACATCGAGTAGTCTGGCACTTAAACAGAATGCCCCATCTCTTTTCTGTTCTACGTCCAACCTTGACATAGAAAGGGCCAAAACAGTCCATCCCAGTGGACCAAAAGGGAGTGTTACGACCCATTTAAAAGAGTGAGGTACCAGTAAGACGTGTTAACGGGATTCCAGCCACAGTCAACAGATGAACAAACGAACATAAGGATTTTAAGGTATTTATTGAGTTTAACAAGTAAATTTAATATAATGAAGGAGCACTGATTTCAGAGAGACCCAAGGCCAAAATAATAAACCAAAAGAGCTTAATAAAATAAAATATATAAATTACCTAAGGATAAGGAAAAGAAAATACAAATCATCTTCCCTAACTCCCTAGGCAAAAACACATAGCCAAAATTATGTCGAAAATAAAGGGCAGATCTCTCCTACGCTCTAGAGTGGTTACTTCAACATTACACTTCTTTTGTTATTAACTGAAACCGACAAAACATAACGACGAGGAAGGCAGATGGTCTGTTGGCTGTGGTGGAATCCGGAGCTCATCACGCCATGGTCGCAAACGCCGAATTGAGCTCGCCATGTTTTGGGGCGCCGCCCTTTTAAAGACGTCCCCATCCGGATTCGCCCAATCACGTCCCTCGAAGAAAAGCCAATCCCTGCACACATATTCAAAATACACAAACCCGATGCCGGTACCGTAACACCCCACACACAAATAAAAACAACTTTTAGTTGATTTTACATGAAATCAAAAGAACGAGACAAGGCATCGGCCAATACGTTGTCCTTACCCTTTTTATACCGAATTTCTAAATTATAATCCTGAATAAATAAGGACCAACGCATGATTCTTTGATTTGAATTTCGCATACGTGATAGAAAAACTAAGGGATTGTGGTCGGTAAAAATAATTACAGGGGCAGAACTCGATCCAACATACACTTCAAAATGTTGCAAAGACAGTAACAAAGCGAGTGTCTCTTTCTCGATTGTGCTGTAGTTTTTCTGGTGCGGTAAAAATTTTCTCGAGAAGAAGGCTACAGGATGCTCCACTCCATCGTCATCATCCTGAAGCAGAACGCGCCAGCTCCGGTGGCACTGGCATCAACATCAATTCTAAAATCACGGGAATAATTCGGAGCGGAAAGCACTGGAGCATTACACAATAGTGCTTTTACAGAATCGAAAGCATGTTGGCACTCAGTAGACCACAGAAATTTTTGAGAGGCACTAAGCAAATTAGTTAGAGGCAAAACAACATCAGAAAAATTTCGACAAAATGCTCTATAATAACCCGCCATGCCTAAAAATCTGCGAAAGTTCGCGTTTAGTCTGAGGTACTGGAAAATCAACAACCGCCTGCACTTTTGAGCAACAGGACGTACTTGACCTTGTCCTACTTGTTTTCCCAAGTAAGTTACCGTTGCTTTGGCAAACTCACATTTAGCCAAATTTAACGTAAGGGAGGCTTTAAGCAGACGCGTGAAAACAGTGGATAACGTGCTCACATGTTCTTTCCAAGTAGAAGAATACACCACAATATCGTCCAAATAAGCCTTACAATTTTCCACATCGCCTAACACGGTGTTCATGAGGCGTTGAAATGTTGCTGGAGCGTTCCGTAGTCCGAAAGCCATCACTGTGTAATTAAGGAAGTTATCTGGAGTGACAAATGCAGAGATTTCGCTGCCCGTTCTGTTAAGGAACTTGCCAATAACCCTTCAGAAGGTCTAATTTCGTCACAAACCGAGCCGATCCCACATTATCCACACAATCTTCCATTAAAGGCAAAGAAACGAGTCAGGTTTCGTAATTGCATTTACCTTACGGTAGTCGGTGCAAAAACGATGAGATCCATCGGGCTTCGGGACGAGTAGACAAGGCGAACTCCAAGCACTGGAACTAGGCACAGCTAAATCATTTTCCACTAAATATTTCACCTCAGACTTGATCATTTTTCGTTTAGCTGGATTTACTCGATAGGCATTTTGTTTGATCGGTGGGTGATCGTTTACTTCAATGTCATGTTTAATTACAGACGTTTGAGTTGGAACATCAGAAAACAACCCAAGAAAAGAGTGAATTAATCTCACAATGTCAGCTTTCTGCTCTTCAGTTAAGTGCAGCAAATGAAAGTTGAGGTCTGACAGAATTTCAGAATTATTTAATCGGACACCAGACACAGGAACACTTCGCAGGCATATATCGTCGTCAGTTATACTGGCCGGTGATACCGTATCGCCGGAGGCCACTGGGATAATAGTGTGTTTTAACACTTCTCCTTATCTCGAGAAACGTAACCTTTAAGCATGTTAATATGGCACACCGCTGCGTTTTTCTCCCCCGATCGGGAGTACCGATAATATAGTCAGTATCGCTGAGCTTCCGATCCACAACATAAGGTCCAGAAAACTTTGCCTGCAAAGCAGAGCCAGGAACTGGTAACAAAACCAAGACTTTGTCTCCTTTCTGAAATGAACGAAACACGGCATCCTTGTCAAAGCAACTTTTCATCTTTTTCTGAGCCCCTGCCAAAGCTGACTTGGCTAGCTCACGAGCTTTATGAAGGCGTTCTCGAAATGAGCTAACATAATCCAGCAGATTTACGTTGGACTTCGCGTCAGACAACCAATTCTCTTTCAGGAGTTTAAGTGGACCTTGCACTGTATGACCAAAAACCAACTCTGCGGGGCTAAAACCTAAAGACTCCTGAACAGTTTCTCTGAGGGAAAATAAAAGCAAAGGTATTCCATCATCCCATTCTTTTTCACACTCAGTGCAATACGTCTTTAGCATGGTCTTTAACGTTTGATGAAATCGTTCGAGTGCTCCCTGTGACTCAGGATGGTAAGCGCTCGAAACAACATGCTGAATATGTAACTGAGACAGAATTTGATTGAACAGCCGGGACATAAAATTCGTTCCTTGATCAGTTTGGACGACCTTCGGAAGTCCAAAAGTAGAAAAGAAAAGAGTCAGGGCCTTCACAATTGCTTTTGCTCTCAGTGATCGAAGTGGTATAGCCTCGGGGAAGCGCGTCGCTGCGCACATTAGCGTAAGCAAATACGTATGACCGGATTTCATCTTCGGTAAAGGTCCCACACAGTCTAAAATAATGCGCTCAAACGGTTCACCGACAACAGGGATCGGTTGAAGAGGTGCAGAAGGAATAGTCTGATTAGGTTTTCCAACCATTTGGCAGACATGACAAGATCGGCAGTACTTGGCAACGTCAGACCTTATACCAGGCCAAAAGAAATGACGGGTCACTCGATAAAATGTTTTGGTAATTCCGAGATGACCTGCAACGTTATCATGCGCAACACTCAGCACTTGGTCACGAAATCTTTTGGGAACTACTAACTGGTAAAGCGTGTCCCAACCCGAATTATCGGATTTTGAAGGAGTCCATTTTCGCATTAAAACTCCGTCTTCATAAAAATAACCAACTGGTTTGCTCACATCATCCTTTTCTAGGGCAGCAGAGTCTCGGCAGCACATGAGCGATAGATCTTGTTTTTGCTCAGCAGCAAACGTCGCACGGTCAACAGCCAGCAACAGGTCCACAGGCTTAGCGTCAGCACCACTGACAGGAGACAGCGACATAGACACAGACTCATCAGGCTGTAACAGGACAGAGTCAGAATCATCCTGATCAACAATGAAACTATCCGAGAGTTCAACAACATCAGGAAACTTTCGTGACTGGGCTCGAGTAATAGCGCACGCAGGAGGAACACAGTTAAATCTTCCGCATTTTTCTAAAAGCAGAAGTCGCAAGCGGATTCTCAATGACTTCA
Organism: Puntigrus tetrazona; assembly: GCF_018831695.1. Lineage (NCBI taxonomy): Eukaryota > Metazoa > Chordata > Actinopteri > Cypriniformes > Cyprinidae > Puntigrus > Puntigrus tetrazona. The sequence goes on along the minus strand of NC_056709.1, from coordinate 14,220,568 downwards.
GGAACGGGATGTACTTTTCCACCTGCCAAGTCATTTCCAACGATCATGGTAACTCCCTTCACAGGCAACTGCATTCGTACAGCCACTTTTACGAAACCGGTTATCAAATCGGAACGAATATGCACTTTATGCAAGGGAACCTTCACAACTCCCATTTCAATTCCCTGAACCAATACATCAGAGCCACAGTACGTCTCCTTCGAAAACGGCAACGCACTTTCTAAAATGAAGGACTGGGCGGTTCCTGTATCACGCAGCCAGGTAACAGGAACTTCATCCTCCTCTAAACCACTGATAGAGATCAGACCCTGACCAGTAAAGGGTTCGAAAACAGAATCAATTGCAAACGATTCCGTACTAATAGTTCGTACGAAGCCAACACTTTTTGTTTGCTTAAACTTATTTTTCTTTTTCAAAACGGGACATGCCGCGATCAAATGACCATTCTCATGGCAATAAAAACAAGCACGCACGTCAGGTGATCCTGATAATTTCGTTAGTTTAGATGTTTTAAATTTATCGAATTCGTGGAATATGTTAATTCTCGTGGAGCCGGTGATACAAATACATTTTTGTGCGTTAATACGAATTCATCAGCGCACACTGCAGCCTCAGCAAGAGTGGAAACCTTCTTCTCGTTTAAATACACGACTATTTTATCGGGTAACGAGTTTTTAAAATCTTCGATTAAAACAAGTTCACGAAGCTGCTCAAAATTAATCGTTTTACTCGACTGGCACCACTTATCAAAGAGAACGCACTTTTCACGAGCATACTCAACGAATGTTTGATTGGCAGTTTTCAAATGCGAACGAAACTTTTGGCGATAAGCTTGGGAACAAGCTCGTAAGCTCTCAAAACAGCAGACTTCACTTTTTCGTAATCTAAACTGTCATTAATAGACAACGCAGAACAAACTTCTTGAGCCTTACCAATCAAACGACACTGCAACAAAAGAGGCCATACGTCTTTGGGCCATCGCAAAGCTACGGCAATACGCTCAAAAGCGCCGAAATACGAATCCACCTCGGACTCCCGGAACGGTGGCACGAGATTAATCTGCTTACACACATCAAAATCAGACGAATTAGCAGCAGGCACAGACGACAATGAGTTATCACTTTGGCTCGATCCCCGACTACCTGGAACTAGAGCAGGAGTGGGTCTCGAATCACTGGGTAGTCGGTGACCAACCTGCGTCTCCAATTCACATTGTCTAAAACGTAGCACTTGCGTAGTGTGCTCTTGACGCTTTATTTCCAAATCAAGTTTCTTTAGTTGGATAGCCAGTTTTAAATCTGCCGTACCCAAACCAGTAAGTGAGCGAAGCGCTTCATCGCCTAAACCCTGTTCCTCAGCGCTCGCCCTCTCACCCGCGTTTCCATCATCACTCTCAGGACATTGAGCCGCTGATAACACACCCTGTTGTGCTAAAGCTACTTCTATCACATCCTCACTTCTTTTTTCTGAGCCGTTTTGTGATAGGAATGTCATAAAAATCGGCAATCAAATAAAGATCGTTCTTACGACATAACTCTAAAGCTGCATAAGAGGGTTTCTGACGAAATGCTTCAATACTGAATTCCATTGTTAAGCGTTTTATATTCCTCTCCTAACACACAAGACAAAAACTGCCAATCAAAATTATTGATCAAAATCGAAACGAGAAGGAATACATACCATAGGGACGAGCCCCATTTGTTACGACCCATTTAAAAGAGTGAGGTACCAGTAAGGACGTGTTAACGGGATTCCAGCCACAGTCAACAGATGAACAAACGAACATAAGGATTTTAAGGTATTTATTGAGTTTAACAAGTAAATTTAATATAATGAAGGAGCACTGATTTCAGAGAGACCCAAGGCCAAAATAATAAACCAAAAGAGCTTAATAAAATAAAATATATAAATTACCTAAGGATAAGGAAAAGAAAATACAAATCATCTTCCCTAACTCCCTAGGCAAAAACACATAGCCAAAATTATGTCGAAAATAAAGGGCAGATCTCTCCTACGCTCTAGAGTGGTTACTTCAACATTACACTTCTTTTGTTATTAACTGAAACCGACAAAACATAACGACGAGGAAGGCAGATGGTCTGTTGGCTGTGGTGGAATCCGAGCTCATCACGCCATGGTCGCAGAAACGCCGAATTGAGCTCGCCATGTTTTTGGGGCGCCGCCTTTTAAAGACGTCCCCATCCGGATTCGCCCAATCACGTCCTCGAAGAAAAGCCAATCCCTGCACACATATTCAAAATACACAAACCCGATGCGGGTACCGTAACACCCCACACACAAATAAAAACAACTTTTAGTTGATTTTACATGAAATCAAAAGAACGAGACAAGGCATCGGCCAATCGTTGTCCTTACCCTTTTATACCGAATTTCTAAATTATAATCCTGAATAAATAAGGACCAACGCATGATTCTTTGATTTGAATTTCGCATACGTGATAGAAAAAACTAAGGGATTGTGGTCGGTAAAAATAATTACAGGGCAGAACTCGATCCAACATACACTTCAAAATGTTGCAAAGACAGTAACAAAGCGAGTGTCTCTTTTCGATTGTGCTGTAGTTTTTCTGGTGCGGTAAAATTTTTTCGAGAAGAAGGCTACAGGATGCTCCACTCCATCGTCATCATCCTGAAGCAGAACCGCGCCAGCTCCGGTGGCACTGGCATCAACATCAATTCTAAAATCACGGAATAATTCGGAGCGGAAAGCACTGGAGCATTACACAATAGTGCCCTTTACAGAATCGAAAGCATGTTGGCACTCAGTAGACCACAGAAATTTTTGAGAGGCACTAAGCAAATTAGTTAGAGGCAAAACAACATCAGAAAAATTTCGACAAAATGCTCTATAATAACCCGCCATGCCTAAAAATCGGCGAAGTTCGCGTTTAGTCTGAGGTACTGGAAAATCAACAACCGCCTGCACTTTTTGAGCAACAGGACGCACTTGACCTTGTCCTACTTGTTTTCCCAAGTAAGTTACCGTTGCTTTGGCAAACTCACATTTAGCCAAATTTAACGTAAGGGAGGCTTTAAGCAGGACGCGTGAAAACAGTGGATAACGTGCTCACATGTTCTTTCCAAGTAGAAGAATACACCACAATATCGTCCAAATAAGCCTTACAATTTTCCACATCGCCTAACACGGTGTTCATGAGGCGTTGAAATGTTGCTGGAGCGTTCCGTAGTCCGAAAGCCATCACTGTGTAATTAAGGAAGTTATCTGGAGTGACAAATGCAGAGATTTCGGCTGCCCGTTCTGTTAAGGGAACTTGCCAATAACCCTTCAGAAGGTCTAATTTCGTCACAAACCGAGCCGATCCCACATTATCCACACAATCTTCCATTAAAGGCAAGGGAAACGAGTCAGGTTTCGTAATTGCATTTACCTTTACGATGTCGGTGCAAAAACGATGAGATCCATCGGGCTTCGGGACGAGTAGACAAGGCGAACTCCAAGCACTGGAACTAGGCACAGCTAAATCATTTTCCACTAAATATTTCACCTCAGACTTGATCATTTTTCGTTTAGCTGGATTTACTCGATAGGCATTTTGTTTGATCGGTGGGTGATCGTTTACTTCAATGTCATGTTTAATTACAGACGTTTGAGTCGGAACATCAGAAAACAACCCAAGAAAAGAGTGAATTAATCTCACAATGTCAGCTTTCTGCTCTTCAGTTAAGTGCAGCAAATGAAAGTTGAGGTCTGACAGAATTTCAGAATTATTTAATCGGACACCAGACACAGGAACACTTCGCAGGCATATATCGTCGTCAGTTATACTGGCCGGTGATACCGTATCGCCGGAGGCCACTGGGATAATAGTGTGTTTTAACACTTCTCCCTTATCTCGAGAAACGTAACCTTTAAGCATGTTAATATGGCACACCCGCGTTTTTCTCCCCCGATCGGGAGTACCGATAATATAGTCAGTATCGCTGAGCTTCCGATCCACAACATAAGGTCCAGAAAACTTTGCCTGCAAAGCAGAGCCAGGAACTGGTAACAAAACCAAGACTTTGTCTCCTTTCTGAAATGAACGAAACACGGCATCCTTGTCAAAGCAACTTTTCATCTTTTTCTGAGCCCCTGCCAAAGCTGACTTGGCTAGCTCACGAGCTTTATGAAGGCGTTCTCGAAATGAGCTAACATAATCCAGCAGATTTACGTTGGACTTCGCGTCAGACAACCAGTTCTCTTTCAGGAGTTTAAGTGGACCTCGCACTGTATGACCAAAAACCAACTCTGCGGGGCTAAAACCTAAAGACTCCTGAACAGTTTCTCTGAGGGAAAATAAAAGCAAAGGTATTCCATCATCCCATTCTTTTTCACACTCAGTGCAATACGTCTTTAGCATGGTCTTTAACTTTGATGAAATCGTTCGAGTGCTCCCTGTGACTCAGGATGGTAAGCGCTCGAAACAACATGCTGAATATGTAACTGAGACAGAATTTGATTGAACAGCCGGGACATAAAATTCGTTCCTTGATCAGTTTGGACGACCTTGAAGTCCAAAAGTAGAAAAGAAAAGAGTCAGGGCCTTCACAATTGCTTTTGCTCTCAGTGATCGAAGTGGTATAGCCTCGGGAAGCGCGTGCTGCGCACACTAGCGTAAGCAAACACGTATGACCGGATTTCATCTTCGTAAAGGTCCCACACGGTCTAAAATAATGCGCTCAAACGGTTCACCGACAACAGGGATCGGTTGAAGAGGTGCAGAAGGAATAGTCTGATTAGGTTTTCCAACCATTTGGCAGACATGACAAGATCGGCAGTACTTGGCAACGTCAGACCTTATACCAGGCCAAAAGAAATGACGGGTCACTCGATAAAATGTTTTGGTAATTCCGAGATGACCTGCAACGCGTTATCATGCGCAACACTCAGCACTTGGTCACGAAATCTTTTGGGAACTACTAACTGGTAAAGCGTGTCCCAACCCGAATTATCGGATTTTGAAGGAGTCCATTTTCGCATTAAAACTCCGTCTTCATAAAAATAACCAACTGGTTTGCTCACATCATCCTTTTCTAGGGCAGCAGAGTCTCGGCAGCACATGAGCGATAGATCTTGTTTTTGCTCAGCAGCAAACGTCGCACGGTCAACAGCCAGCAACAGGTCCACAGGCTTAGCGTCAGCACCACTGACAGGAGACAGCGACATAGACACAGACTCATCAGGCTGTAACAGGACAGAGTCAGAATCATCCTGATCAACAATGAAACTATCCGAGAGTTCAACAACATCAGGAAACTTTCGTGACTGGGCTCGAGTAATAGCGCACGCAGGAACACAGTTAAATCTTCCGCATTTTTCTAAAAGCAGAAGTCGCAAGCGGATTCTCAATGACTTCAGGAACGGGATGTACTTTTCCACCTGCCAAGTCATTTCCAACGATCATGGTAACTCCCTTCACAGGCAACTGCATTCGTACAGCCACTTTTACGAAACCGGTTATCAAATCGGAACGAATATGCACTTTATGCAAGGGAACCTTCACAACTCCCATTTCAATTCCCTGAACCAATACAACAGAGCCACAGCACGCCTCCTTCAAAACGGCAACGCACTTTCTAAAATGAAGGACTGGGCGGTTCCTGTATCACGCAGCCAGGTAACAGGAACTTCATCCTCCTCTAAACCACTGATAGAGATCAGACCCTGACCAGTAAAGGGTTCGAAAACAGAATCAATTGCAAACGATTCCGTACTAATAGTTTGTACGCAAGCCAACACTTTTGTTTGCTTAAACTTATTTTTCTTTTTCAAAACGGGACATGCCGCGATCAAATGACCATTCTCATGGCAATAAAAACAAGCACGCACGTCAGGTGATCCTGATAATTTCGTTAGTTTAGATGTTTTAAATTTATCGAATTCGTGGAATATGTTAATTCTCGTGGAGCCGGTGATACAAATACATTTTTGTGCGTTAATACGAATTCATCAGCGCACACTGCAGCCTCAGCAAGAGTGGAAACCTTCTTCTCGTTTAAATACACGACTATTTTATCGGGTAACGAGTTTTTAAAATCTTCGATTAAAACAAGTTCACGGCTGCTCAAAATTAATCGTTTTACTCGACTGGCACCACTTATCAAAGAGAACGCACTTTTCACGAGCATACTCAACGAATGTTTGATTGGCAGTTTTCAAATGCGAACGAAACTTTTGGCGATAAGCTTCAGGAACAAGCTCGTAAGCTCTCAAAACAGCAGACTTCACTTTTCGTAATCTAAACTGTCATTAATAGACAACGCAGAACAAACTTCTTGAGCCTTACCAATCAAACGACACTGCAACAAAAGAGGCCATACGTCTTTGGGCCATCGCAAAGCTACGGCAATACGCTCAAAAGCGCCGAAATACGAATCCACCTCGGACTCCCGGAACGGTGGCACGAGATTAATCTGCTTACACACATCAAAATCAGACGAATTAGCAGCAGGCACAGACGACAATGAGTTATCACTTTGGCTCGATCCCCGACTACCTGGAACTAGAGCAGGAGTGGGTCTCGAATCACTGGGTAGTCGGTGACCAACCTCGTCTCAATTCACATTGTCTAAAACGTAGCACTTGCGTAGTGTGCTCTTGACGCTTTATTTCCAAATCAAGTTTTTTTAGTTGGATAGCCAGTTTTAAATCTGCCGTACCCAAACCAGTAAGTGAGCGAAGCGCTTCATCGCCTAAACCCTGTTCCTCAGCGCTCGCCCTCTCACCCGCGTTTCCATCATCACTCTGAGGACATTGAGCCGCTGATAACACACCCTGTTGTGCTAAAGCTACTTCTATCACATCCCTCACTTCTTTTTTACGAGCCGTTTTTGTGATAGGAATGTCATAAAAATCGGCAATCAAATAAAGATCGTTCTTACGACATAACTCTAAAGCTGCATAAGAGGGTTTCTGACGAAATGCTTCAATACTGAATTCCATTGTTAAGCGTTTTATATTCCTCTCCCTAACACACAAGACAAAAACTGCCAATCAAAATTATTGATCAAAATCGAAACGAGAAGGAATACATACCATAGGACGAGCCCCCATTTGTTACGACCCATTTAAAAGAGTGAGGTACCAGTAAGACGTGTTAACGGGATTCCAGCCACAGTCAACAGATGAACAAACGAACATAAGGATTTTAAGGTATTTATTGAGTTTAACAAGTAAATTTAATATAATGAAGGAGCACTGATTTCAGAGAGACCCAAGGCCAAAATAATAAACCAAAAGAGCTTAATAAAATAAAATATATAAATTACCTAAGGATAAGGAAAAGAAAATACAAATCATCTTCCCTAACTCCCTAGGCAAAAACACATAGCCAAAATTATGTCGAAAATAAAGGGCAGATCTCTCCTACGCTCTAGAGTGGTTACTTCAACATTACACTTCTTTTGTTATTAACAAACCGACAAAACATAACGACGAGGAAGGCAGATGGTCTGTTGGCTGTGGTGGAATCCGGAGCTCATCACGCCATGGTCGCAAACGCCGAATTGAGCTCGCCATGTTTTGGGGCGCCGCCCTTTTAAAGACGTCCCCATCCGGATTCGCCCAATCACGTCCCTCGAAGAAAAGCCAATCCCTGCACACATATTCAAAATACACAAACCCCGATGCCGGGTACCGTAACAGGAGGCTTAAACAGTCGGAGCTTAGAGGGTGGAAGATCTGACATTTGAGGGATGGATGGCTTAGCTTTCCACTTTCTACATTCCAAACAGGACAACTGATGCTTTTTCACAGCCTGTCATCCTTTAATTATCCAATAATTATGGCGAAGTTCTGAGAAAACTCTCTCTGGACCAGGATGAAAAAGTTTCTCATCACAGTCCTTGATGATTAAACTAGATAATGGATGCTTGGAATCAAGGATGACTGGATGAACCATTTCAAATTCCATATCCTCTAATTGTCTGAGCCTGCCACCCACTACAATAAGTCCTGTTTCTTCTCTGAACTCAAGTGTAAGGAGTCGACTTTGAGATTCAATGGGCTTTCCTTCCTTTAAAGACTGGTACTCTGAGGGGAAACTTTGTTGCTGGGCTTGTCTCAGACGATGATTATGAATGACTGAAGGGTCACAAGAGTCTGGACTATGTTGTCGCAATAACTCAGTTGTAGCAGACTTTAACTCGGTCCATGACTGGAAACAGGAAGGATCTGGGAGTACGAGATCCTCCAGTTGTGTTAAACCACAAAAAAGTGGTTTTCGGAGCTCAGGATCAGGACTAGCAGATTGGGACACTAGATTTTGAGACCACTGTTGTGGAGGAAGTTTCAGAAACGACGGGCCTTGTCGCCATCTGTGATCAGGATTGGCCAGCTCAATAAGCGTTCTACCTCTAGTGATATCATCTGCTGGGTTCTGTGGGAAAGATATATCTCCAGAAGAGACATCAGTGAGTTCCAAGATTTCAGTGATTCGATTGGCTACAAAAACTTTATAACGGCAGGAAGAGGAATGCATCCATGACAAAACAGTTGTGGAATCGGACCATAATACCACATTTGTCAAAGTTCCTTTTGCAGAAGCTTGGAGAGCTGTGCACCTGTTAGAGCAGCGCAAAGTTCGAGGCGAGGGATGGATATTTGCCTTTTGGGCAACTCGGGATCTTGCCATGATGAAGGAGGTATATACCACACTCTTGTCAGTTTCCATCCTCAGATAAGCTACTGATCCATATGCGCTCTCTGAAGCGTCACAAAAAATATGCAACTCTCTGGATACAATTAACTCGGATGGTGAAATTAAATAACAGCGGGGAAGCTGTATCAGTGACAGATCAGGTAACTCTGTTTCCAAAGCCTTCCAGGCCTGTTGAATTGGACTTGGCATAAAGGGGTCATCTCAACCCCGAGACTTCATCCAGCATTGCTGTACAATGATCTTAGCTCGTGTTGTAAAGGGAGTAATATAACCCAACGGGTCATATTGACTAGCGAGAACTTTATAAATATTCCGCATAGTTGTGGTGTTATACTCCACGGTTCGAGAACGGTACCCCAATAGATCAGAGGGACAATGCCATCTACATTTACATTTAGTCATTTTGCAGACGCTTTTATCCAAAGCAACTTACAATTGAGAGTACAACAGCGATTCATTTTTTGAGAGACAAACAGACAGAGTAAGTGCTTATAACACCCAGTCACAGGGAGTGTTCAAATTAGTACATGCCAGAAGGGAAGGAATAAACAAGGGGGAGGAGAAGTGAGACAGAGACAGTGAGAGTATACATTTTTTTTTTTTTTTTTTTTTTTTTTTTTTTATGATGAGGTCAGGTATTGCTGAAAGATGTGAGTTTTCAGCAGTTTCTTAAAGATTGACAGAGATCCAGCATTCCGGATATGTACAGGAAGATCGTTCCACCAGCCAGGAACAGAGAACGAGAAAGTTCTGGAGAGTGATTTCGAGCCTCTTTGAGATGGTACCACGAGGCGTCGCTCACTAGCAGATCTCAGACTTCTAGAGGGTGTGTAGATTTGTAATAGTGAGTGGAAGTAGACTGGTGCCGAGTCTGTGGTTGTTCTATATGCAAGCATCAGTGCCTTGAACTTGATGCGAGCTGCAATCGGTAGCCAATGTAAGGAGATAAAGAGAGGTGTAACATGGGTTCTCTTGGGCTCATTGAATACCAGCCGTGCTGCTGCATTCTGAATCATTTGTAGAGGTTTTATTGTGTTTGATGGAAGTCCAGCCAGAAGAGCATTGCAGTAGTCCAGTCTAGAAATGACAAGGGCCTGGACAAGTAGCTGTGCAGCTTTCTCTGTTAGAAAGGGCCTGATCTTTCTGATGTTGTGTAATGCAAACCTGCAGGATCGAGCAGTCTTTGCAATGTCATCTTTGAAGGTTAGTTGGTCATCGAGGATTACACCAAGATTTCTGACTGAGGTTGATGGGGTAATTGACGAAGAACCTAGCTGGATGGTGAAGTCATGCTGTGTAGTTGGAGTGGCAGGGAATACAAGCAGCTCAGTCTTTGTCAGGTTGAGCTGTAGGTGGTACTCTTGCATCCATGTCGAGATGTCCGCCAGGCAACCCGAGATCCGAGTAGCTACCGTTGGATCGTCTGGATGAAGACCCAAAGCTCCTTCCTTTGGATCCAAACGATCGTGAATGATCCATAGTTCAGCACTCTCAGACCTGGCTTCAGAAGGAAGATGTCTCACAACATCAGGCTGGTTACTTGCCCACTGTCTGAATTCAAATCCCCCACTCATCAGTAGGGAACGTGTGCGGTCAAGATGGGTCTTTGCAGCTTGCACATGTGGGAAACTCTCTAAACAGTTATCTACATAGAATGACTGAAGAACTGAATCCACTATATCTTCATTTCCTCAGTTATCACAGACATGCTTTTGCAAAGCATATGTTGCGCAACATGGACTACATACTGTGCCAAATGGCAAAACTTGCCACTCGTAGACATTGGGTGGATTTGATCTCTGCATGTTGTGCCACAAAAAGCGTAAGAGAGGGCGATCTTCTGGTAGTAGCCTAAATTGGTGAAACATAGATTTTGTGTCACCACTAATGGCTACTGGCAAAATCTGAGTAAGACACCAAGCAAAGAGGGGCCTAACTGTGGACCAGGAAGGAGCTGGTTGTTTAAATGACATACCTTTATACGAGTAGGAACAATTGAAGACTACTCGGGGTTTCCCATTATGCTCCACAAGGTGATGAGGGATATACCATGATTCGTTCGAAGACTCATGAGGAGGTTCTATTTTTGAAATATAGCCAGAGTTCTCCAACTTCGCAATTTCTTGATCATAGACCACAGCAGATTCAGGATTTCTTTGGAGGCGGCGCTCAATACTTCTGAGAGAAGACATAACTGCATTTGGCGAGGCTTGTAACTGGATTGCAGGAGCAGCACGCAATAAAGGAGTGGCGTATCTCTGCACACCATCGACTTCAACTCTCTTAGTCTTGGAGGCTAACAAGTCTATGACTTCTTGGTCCTGCTTGGACCTAGTAATGGCTCTCTCATTTCTGAAAGGAAGAATGTCTAATTGCCATAATTTCTCTACATCGTGACGAAGATCCTCGAGTGGGTTAGTGATGGTAAAAGACACTGCATCTTACTAGTGTTAGGAATTGCAATAGGACCTTGAAGTACCCAACCCAATTTGATCTGAATTGCGGCTGGAGATTTCGGGGCTGAAGTACACCTGGTTAATTGGATTTATCAGGTGTGGATAGTCTGCTCCAATAAGTATGAGTGGTTGAACGTTAGAGAATGCTGAAAGTGGTAAATCTTGAAGGTGTCTGAAACGTCTCTTTAAAGTCTCAACAGGATATGTCTGCTCTGCCAGTCCCAATCTGGCAGCAGAAAAGGCATTGAAATGGTATACTTCCTTTCTGGATTGGCAGTTGAGGATATTTCAAAAGTTACAGAAGAGCCTTCCAGCGCAATAGTGTCTTGACGTACAGTCCTGACAATTAGGGACTCAGCTTCCCCCTTAAGGCCTAGATAATCAGACGCTTGAGATAGAAGCATGGTGCGTTCTGATCCATCATCAAGGATGGCATACGTTTGCAGGATCGGCCTTTATGATGGATAAGTACTTCAACAACTTTCAGGAGCACCTTGCCGGAACCTCCAAGTCGACTAAGATAGAATGTACCATTATCCTTACCATGACTATTTTCACCATGAAGAACACCAAAGGTGTCGGCCTTTGCACTGTGGACAGGGTTTTCTCAAGTCACAGTCAGCAGCTAGATGGTTAAGCCCACATCTCCAACATCTTTTGTTCTCTCTAATCCACTCATCCTTTTTGTTGTCTTCTAAAGCTCTGAAAGGAGGACATAGGCCAATGAAATGTTGTCTACTAGAACAATATGCACACAAATACTTGGAACTCTGTTCTTAAACTCTCCGATTCGGGATTGCTTATTTATGGATCTTGATACAACAGAATTACTATTAGCTCCATATAAAACTGTCCGAGTGTGAGGATGGATCTTTGATTGAGGTTTACTCAAAAGTGGTTTCGGGAAGTCACTAACTTGATCAGCAATCGCTTGACATTCAGCTTCTTCTTGGAGCCTAACAGAAAAGTTAATCAGGTTATAGCTTTGACCATTTAGGCTGGCACGAGCATAACGTGCAAAGTTGGTCACATGTTCTATGGGCAATTTACTAAGAAGTTGCTGCACATGAGAAGCACATGTTAGTTCTGATTTAGCTTGATCTTGGCCCAAAGATTGCAGCATGCCAACCAAAGCTCTAACCTTCAGTGCACTAAATGCTAAATGCTCTGATGTCACCTGGTCTAACCTTAGGAAGAGCTAGAATGGCTTTGATTTCCCTCAAAACTAGCTGATGGGGTTGCCCATATTTCTGTTGAAGTGCAAGAAGAGACATACTATATGGTCTAGGATCATTAGCATAAGCTAAAGCAAGGTTACGAGCAAGGGGGAATCTTAAATGATCCAACAAGATATGATATTTGTAATGTTCTGACTCGTAAGGGGACAACAGATTAGTCGGAGCTAACTGCAACATAGCAAGTTCTTGAGGATCATCATTCGACAGAAAAGGAAAGGAGGGTCCCTGAACACGAGAAATGGGATAAGTGGATTGTTGTAAAGCATAATATGGCTGGGGGCATGGGCAAGAATGAATAAATGGGACTCCAGTTGCCTGGGTAGTGGAAATAATTGGTTGAACAAATGAAGGAGGTTGCTGTACAACATTATTACCTGAGTAACCTACTGAGTGTGACTGCGTAGAGTATCCTACATTAGCTGATGCATGAGGAATGTGTTGAGACTGAGAAGTTAACTGTACTGATGGGGTCTGTGAAGGCAACTGAGTATTAACCAAAAGTGAGGAAAGGGGATTACTTGGTAAGCAGTTGCTTGACTGTGGGATGTTCAGTGCTTGCATTTGAGGGAAATGGGAATCAGCAGGGTCAGGAACTACAGGAGTTTGAGTCACAATACCTGATTGTATTTGTGATGTATCAGGTGTGTGTGTATGCTGAGATGGACTATGTAACAATGAGGAAGGTGGGGGAGGCAGAGAACTAGGCCTACTCGATGGAAGTGGTGACGGAGTGGTTGATGAATTACCTTGTTTACATGTGGATTTCTGCTCAGCTTTCTTAATACATGCACACAATTCTTCAACAATAGGTGGTTTATCAACAACATTCTCATCATCATCAGAAACATCATCATCAAAAGGATAAATCAGATTGCTTACAAGAAACTGCTAACTGTGACATTCTAGACATAATCTCTCCAAGCATACTCTTAAGTCCAAGTATTTCTTGTTTAACATCCATGTCGAGCAAGTCATGTTGAGACTGTTCACCTTGAACAGATGAGCAAGAAGCAGGTCCTAAGGGGCAAGCGTTTCCATTGTCTATTTGTTGATGATCACTTACGGCTAGAGTTGGTGAGGAAGGAGGTGGAAGAGGAGTAGGTTCTCGTACCACACAGTCTGCAAACGGGCAGGAGGTCTTCTCATTGGTCCACTACGCGGGCTGCCGGTCTTACCTGATAATTCATTCCACCAAATTTCTACTCCGGCTCGAAGGACCATATGTTGAATATTAGATGTTAAATATTCAAGGTTCGTTAAAAATTGTAGAAACTTGGTGGTGTGTCTGATTAAAACACTGTAAGCAGCGCCAGTCCTTTGCTTTCTTTTATTCCATTGATGAGAAGAATCAAATCTTTAGCAATCAGCATACGATGCAGTCAAAGTCACAGTGCAGGACTACCACGATGAACATGATGAATTAGCAGGATAGACAGAATGAAAAGGATGGTTTTTCGGTCACTACAAACAATATAAAACAAGAATTAAACTCAAACAACTACAATAAACATTATTTACTCAATCCACACAAGGATTAAATATCTAAAGTGAAATGAACAAATTCAAACAATACAAAATACCAAACAAACTTACTTAACACATCCTAAATAAAGGATTCAAGGACATGGTGGGGTGCCCATTCAAACACCCCCACCTCACCAAGGCAAAAAGGGGACAAAGGAAGGAAGTGAGGTCTATTTATAGGGGGAATATGGGTAATGTAGTGTGCCATATATGGAGTTGATCTTAAAAGGTGAATTACTAGGATTTGTGGGAAATGTAGTTCAAAGAAAAAATGAAATTAGGAAAAAGGTAAACTAGTCAAATTTACAACAATTGCATTTAATACAAACAAATAAAAACGGTATGAAGGCCTGCTCGAAGAAAGACAAGAACGGGACCGGCGTAGACGGCAGGCCAAACTAAACCGGGAGAGCAGTGCAAAGATGCCTGGAAAGGTAGTCCTAGTATTAATAGCTCCTTTTTTTGTCTGGAAAGGGGAAAAATACTGAAACTACTCGGAGAAAGTGTCAGGCTGGAGTAAGAGAAAGAGACAGGTGGAGTAAAAAGAAAGATACAGAGTCGTTATTTAATGTTTTCTTTTGTTTCTTATTGAGTTTGAGGACGCTGATCGATGCCGCGAATGTAGTGGAGCAGAGTTCATGAGAGAACTGAAAGAGATTGATCACGCAAACTGGAACTGCTGAAGGACATAAAGGAGGAGGACACTCGTATCCTGCACCTTTCTGAAGAGCTGCAGCAGAAGAAGACAGAGCTGGACAGCATCACAGCAGAAACAGAAAGAGCGGTAAAAAACATTCACACGTTTAGAGCGTTAGACACAAAAAAAGACCTCCTTCTGTAGGCTACGGTCTTTAAAGATCACAGCTGTTCCACAGAAACTGAAACTAGAGGAATTGCTCACCTCTGAAGATGAAGAGGAGGTCCTGAACGCTCAGATAAAGGCCAGGATTCGTTCGATTTATCAAACGATAGCACCTTACTGGAAAGAGTCTGAAGATGTTGAGGACCCCTTCAAGCAGCTGCAGCTGGTGAATAATGAGAAACACTTCTGGCATCCCTGATTCATGTGTTGATGATACGGTGTTTAAAGTGAAACGCGGTAAAGTTATAAAATGGCATTAAATGGCGATGTGATTAATTGCAACTCATGGTGATTTTTCTCTTTTAATTTTCCCTTCAGATTTGAAAACAGTTTCAACTCATGAAAGCTGTAGGTGAAGAACAAAAAGCTGGTGAAACTAAAGACAACAAGCAGCGAAGATCCAAGCTCTGAAGATGCACCAAAACCAGCCAGATGTGCCTAAACCACATAATAAAAGCATTTTGAGAGCATTGTGTCCTGGATGCTATACTGAGATGAATAGAATTTTATTTAAATGTTTTTGTCATCATTTTTGTTATGAAGGATTGATGCATTAAAACATTGTTGGATTGAAAAGTGCATAATACACACACACACATATATATACATATACACATTATACACATATATATATATATATATATATATATATATATATATATATATATATATATATATATATATATAATTTAAGTAAAAAAAACAAAACAAAAAAACATTTGCATAAGTAATTTCTTATAGTATGCATTTTTAAAAATCATATAATAAATGTAAGGAAATAATAATTTGCTCACGTTGAATAAATGTCTGTTCAATCGTAATCATTTTCAAACAGAAGTTTTAAATTTTAAACATATTTAAAAACCATAATTGAGTTTTTGTCTATATCGCTTAAGGCTCATGTTGCAGTAAGGAAATGATGCAATGACCTGCACATCTTAAAGTCAGCACAAATTATAGCACTTTATATGCAGACTGTTTAAAAGCAGCATCACAGCATTAAACAGGAACGAGACAGAAACAGTTATGCAATCTGCAAAAAATGAGACGATTCCAAAAGCAGCTGTACTGTGGAGATTAAAATGTGATGAATTCAAAGACTAACAATTTTTTCACGTTTTTTTTTTTTTTTTTTGTGAAGGATGGGTTAAAAACTTGAAAAAGCGTAGGGGTGAGCCCTTAAATTCAGTTTTTACGTTTTAATGTTTGAGATTATGGCAGTAACCAACCCTCAGTTTTCATGTCCACCTTGTGGGACGCTGAACTTGATTGGACTGTGTTGAACTTGAGCGGAAAGGGTTGTTGATCTGCAGAGAGAGTACTTGAAGGCTCCTGATTGTTCTTGCTGACCTTGACCTGGATCGAAGACGTTAGAAGAGGACAAGTTCTCAAGACCGTCCTGTTCCTCTTTCTCTCGGGCCCCACATCAACACTCTCCATCCTTCTCCTGTTTCTCTCCAGCGCCTCGTATCTTCACTAACACTGACGGCCTGATGCTGATGAATATTGTGCCCCGATTAGGAGAAACCTCTTTCAGGATTGTTTTCTACGCTGTTAAATGTAATTATATAAGTTTGATCAGTTCTTTCTTATATGTAATTCAGTCGTGTTACATACATTACATACGACTGAATTATAATGAATAGCGATTAAGTGTGTAGACACCGGGCCTGCCCAGTCAAGAGATATTTGAAAATGTTTTACTATGATAAAGATATTTATGATTTAAAGTGAAACAGCGCCTCCGTCTGGTCAAGAAACACAGACGCTGCATACGAACAGAAATATCACGTGACTTCCAGAGAGAGAGGCGACATAGTATCAATCGTGACATACAGCAGCGTCCCTGATGTTAACAAACACTCTCTTTAATTAAACAGGTTCCACATCTAGCAAAAGCAAGACAGCGCCATTATCTGGAGTTGATAAGAGCGAAAGGATTTCATGATCACTGACTACTTAATCGTATCGTTCATCTCTAAAGCGCAGAAACAAGCGCAAAAGTCTGGAATCTCTCTGTGTCGCTCAGGCTGAGCTGCAGCGTCTATTCTCAGGAGCGATCCCACTACTGATCGACACACGGGGCTTTGACCTGCTCCGCCTCCGACCCGGGCCGGTTCACCTCCTTAGACGACCTGGCGGTCCCGAGCTCCCCCAGGAGCACCATATCGATACCGGACTTAGCGCGGACTCCCGATCGACACGGTCCACTGCAGCCCAGAAGCCCTGAGCTCAAGCGATCCGCCAGCCTCAGCCTCCCAGTAGCCTGGATTACAGGCGCCGCCACCGCACCCGGCGAGAACCCGAGAGACTCAACCTGCTGCTCAACCTGCTGCTCGCTGCGCCCTCTAACGCCGAGAAACAGAACTTCGTTTTTAAAAATATTTGGCACACTTTCCACAAGTCAGTGGAGTGATGATGCTGCAAATTATTTTAAATAGCCATCACACAATATTAGACCTTGTGTATTTTCTTAAATACATTCTGCTTTGGTGACTTCTTTCAAAAAACTTTCAAAAAATCTTTCAAACTTGTGGCTAATAAATGTAGGCTATATTTACAATGGAACAGTTTAAAATGACCAGAGACTATTTGTACTAGTGTGTACTCCTTTTATTATTTACAAAATATAGCCTAATATATGCCAAATGCACGCGGATGTATTTATTTACTTTTCTATATATTTATTTATTGTCGTACAGGGGTATTCCAGAAACATAAATCAGAACCTCTGGGTTGATTTACTCCCAAACAGGCATACCATGAGTATGTCGTGTTCCAAAACACCTGAGAAGAGTTAGTTTAAATCAACCTCCAACTGGTTACCCAGAGAAAGACATTTTCAATGGATCATGATTTCACAAATAACCATGGAAAATCAAAGCGAAAAAAAGAGTGCGGCGTGTTTTCGATGCACGCTTTATGAGGAGTTTAAGCCAATAATATTAAATAAAAGCAATACAGCTGCATCAGCTAAAGCAAGAGAGTTGGTTTGGCAAAAATAACCGACAGAGTAAATGCGTAAGTGTATTAAATTACAAATTTGTACTTATACTTCCTTTGAATATGTTATATCACTATGAAAGCATTTCCTTTTCCTGCCTTTCATTTCTTTAGTTTAAAATAATAATGTATATTTCTTATTTAATAAGGTGTAATCCTTCTGGAGCCACAAGAACTTCAAGTTTCAGGTCAAAATGAAACACAAACACATTCTGCAAAAGGTAATATTTGATTACACGATTACTGAACTATTATTATAACAGGATTTAGTCTATTCATTCTGTCATGTAGCTAATAGAGAGAAGACTGAAGCCCGTCTAACTGGCGGGGACCCACCACCACCTCCTCTCACCCCATCTGAGGAGCTGGCTCTGTCTCTTAATAAAGGGCGACCAGCGGTTTCTGGCATTCCAGGGGGCAGTGATGGTGAAAAACTGGTGAAAGGTAAGCTTTACCTCTATGATTTGTTTTCATTTTTTGTCCTAACAAATGACTATCTCTGTCACTTAAAGGCTTTTTGAACAAGATTCATTTTTTATGTAGGCTTGTTTTATTTATTTATCGCCTTAAGGTGAGAACTTGTCTGAATATTAATCTGTTGCATGTTAAAAGTATTTGTGTGTGTGTGTGTGTGTGTGTGGCATAAAGCAGTATGAAAAAACATTTGATTGAATTTTTACTTTTATTGTTTTTCAGGAAATAAAAATAAACTGCCCACCAACCGCAGACCAGTGCAAAAAACTAAGGCAGGCAGTTTGACAGATCCTGTCTCTCAAAGTCTTCCGTCTCTGTTAGCCTGTAAAATCACAGAGTGTTCCTCTGGGCCATCTTCACTCAATACAAGGAGGGTAGCTCTCTCCTCTTATAATTAGCAATGTTGCTTGAAGCACAACACAAGCCACTATAATGCTCATACCTCCCTCTCTGGACTAACTTGGAGCCTACCGAGACACTGGAAACCGAGATTTGGGGATCCTATAGTCATCTCACCTCGGCCGTGTTGGCTGTAGGCCAGGTTAAACCGTGTCTGTGGTCAGGCTCAGGTTCAGGAAGTAGTGTGTCGTTAAAGAACAGACAAAGGGTATCCTCTGTCCCCCAGCAAGTAACCATTGTACTGTCCTCATAACGATTGAGTGTACAACACAAATATAAGTAAAAGGGAGGAAAAAAACAGTATAAAGTAAAAACATACCCTGCAAATGTCATGTGATGACTAAGTGGAGAATTCCATCACGCACAAATCCTGGCCATTTTGCCTCGACATTTGGTAATGATTTGGAGTTACCTCCCATAATACACAGATTAGTGGAAAAATGTAAACTGTAATTTTAAGAAGGAAAAAAGAAGTTAGTGAGTACCTGCACGTCAGTGCTATGAATAGATTTCCTGTGTAGTCTCCCTCATTTATTGATGGAGCTTTAATAGGAATAGTCTCATCAATGCGCAATTACAGTTGAAAACCCTGAATCAAGAGAGAAGAAGTTATGGAAGTAAATTAATAGCATAATGAATACATGTACAGATATAAATAATATGACTAAATATTAAATATCGTCATAGATTTACAAAGAGACACTCTAAGTCGTCTTTAATAACAAGCAGAGAGTTTATGGCCAGGGAACTGTACAAGCGTAGGTAAGAGCATTTAAGTGCCAGACATACTGTACAGACGGCTCTACACGGTTACCTTTCCACATACTCTGAATCGCCCACACTGTACAAAAATGGCCAGACGCAAAAAACCTAAGTGCTATACACAGAATTTGTGCGGTTGTCACATTGCGATATATATTTTAAAAGGCGTGTTAAATGAACTAACTAACTAATCTTTTGAAAAAGCGATGGCGCTCAAATCATTGCAATTTAGGGTATGCAGAGCATCAACCGTGGTCTGTACCTGTCGGCGAAATCTTATACATATAATTTGGTAGCCCTCGTCACAGGATCCTCCTCAAGGCACGCCATGCTCACAACCTTCTGAAGCGAAGTTACATATTATATCTTTAGAATCAGCTGCTAAAAAAAAGATTTAACGCACATTGTATGAGGCAGATTACAACTGAAAAGCTGAACTGTTTAAAAGCTGAAGGATAAATTGGACTTTTCCCAAGACCAAGTAAAAGTTTTGTAAGCCCTTAAATACTGTAGCCTGCCGGCAGAATCCTGTCTCGTAAAACATACTCACACCTCATGGCTGAGGTGCCCCTCAGCAAACCCCTATCAGCCCAGACCTGGTAGTTTATTTCATTCTATATATTCTATTTGAATATATTAGGTGTCAGATTACTGTGAAGTTAAATTACTCTGATCACGATCCTAGATACATGATATTCTTATTATATCAAAAACATTTATTGGTAGTATTATGTTGACACAGTTGGTAATTGCTGTCAGGTTTCTTTGATGAATAAGAAAGTTCTAAAGGGTAGCATTTGTCTGAAAAATATTCTTTTGTAACATTATAAATTCTCCATTATCATAAGTCTTCATCAGTTTTAATTTAATCTTTGGATATTTATATTCATCAAACAACCCTAAGAAAAATGTGTTTCTTGAACAGTAAATCAGAATATTATAATGATTTGGAAGGACAATGTGAATAAAATAAATGTAAAAATATTAAAATAGAAATCAGTAAATTAAAATAATAATAATAATGAATAATACTGTTTTGCTGCATAATTGGTTTAAACAAACACAAGCAAAGTGACAGAGGAGGATTCTGAAGAAAAACAAAACAAAAACACTAAGCGTAAAACAATATTCAAAAACATTTGACTGATAGTATAATGAATTTGTATTAACGTACCCCTTATCAACCCTGTTTTAGTTGAGTCAGTGCCTCAAAATGTCTGCCCGAGCTCTGATACTCTGTATATTGTAATAACATACCCACAAATAGCCATAAATTACAATTAGAAGGACGAACCAACCCCTCGACCTCAGTCATTTTATTTTTTTATAGCTTTTAACAACACAGGTTGTATCCTTGAAACACATGAAATCATACAGAAATACAGAGTTGTATCATTTAGACCATGAAATGAACATATAGGCTAAACATAGCCTAACTGCTTAAAAAACAGATCAAACAGAGATCACTAAATGCCTCTAAAAGACTAAATTAATCACAGCAACAAGACAGACACACCTTTCAATACAAAAATGAAATTAAAGTGCTTGAGTCTACAAGGCCTAACAGAAAATAGGTTTCAGTCATTTAAGTACAATTTGGGGAAAAAAAGTCAGTAAAGAAGTCAACAAAATATAAAAATGAAACATCTCTTAGAAATACAAACTGAAATTAAGATGTTTGACCCAGCCCTGACAGCAAATATGAATCAATAATCAAACTCAAAAACAGTCAGTAACGGTCAGACATAACTAGCCTATTCCAATATACCTTGACTAGAATATCTGTCAAGCGCATAAGAATAAAGGAGTGCTGGCGTTTTTGGTGATACCATACTCCAAGGTGTCAGAGCGAACAAGGATTCAATTGCAGGTTGAGACTTAATTTTATTTTTAGTCTTTGAACAAAAACTTGGCCTGGGGCAGAGGAACAGAAGACTTAACAAGGAAGGAAAAATAGCAGTTTTAGTCAAAACGAAGCCTCAGTCCACTCCACTAGGCAGGGAGCATTTGGCAAAAAAGGGAAATCTTGTCAAAGAGGAGTCTCTACATCAGTCCTGCTTGATTCCAGCATAGATCAAGGTCAGGTGAGACAAGCTGCCAAACACAGCACACCGGAGTAACCAAGGACTGGAACACCATATGTAGACGAAGTCTGGAAAAAAAAGAGGCAGAAGCGAGAGCAGTAAAACTAAATGGCCGACTGGAGCCTCACCGTTAGACAGGACAGGACTGGACTGGACTGGACTGGAAATACAAATGCCATCCTCCACCACAACAGATCAGACACAAGACTGCAAGCGAAGGAACAAGTAGAGGAGCAATTAAGGAGCTAATGGTGAGAAGGCAACTAAAGTGATTAATCAGATGACAGTAGAGCGAAACCACGAGGCACATGGCAGACTGTTTGACGAACAAAAACAAAACAAACTGATCAGACTGAAGTCATGTACAAGGCTAGAAAGTCCTCAACAGTGCACTGGATGGTGTTGGTGCATTATAGCATAGTGAAATTGTTTTAATTCTTAAGAAACTGATGCAGAGCTTTCCATTACCAGAAAAAAGAAGTCTCATCTCTGCCATGGCCATCAACCATGCCATTGGGCTGTACATTGAATGAAAGAAGTCATCCTCACAGGAAGTGACTGCAGCAGGTTGAGGGCATCAATCAGGGGTTGCTCACAGGAAGTGAGGACCTCTTGTACTGTTGGGACGACACTCAGTGGTGAGGAGATACCTGAGGTGATCTCTTCTGGTTTCCTCTTTTGCAAGCGCATGAGTTTCAACTTGGGCAGCAAGGCGGCAATATTAAACTTCCTTAGAGTCAATTGTTGTAACCAAAGCGAGATTTAATTACTCCCACAATTACTTCAACCCAGCAGTGGTCATTTGTGACCATTTGCATAACAAGGTTTAGCTATTAGAACTGAGTGTTGGTTAGAGTACCCCATAGAAAAATAAAATAAAAAAAGTTGTTTCCTCACCTTGTAGGATGTCAATGCAATGCTGAAAACTACATAGCGATTGCAGTATTCAAGTCAGAAACTGGGAATTCCCTGAAGCTGTGCGCATAGATTATTAATATCAGTTAGTGGCATTTCTACATGTCTGACCCAGATAAGCATCATAAATGAAGTTCCACAGTTACTGAAGCACAATCAGCTTCCTTTCACTGATCTTATCTAGGAACTCAGATGCAACTGGACCCGTAGCTTTGATCCACAGTGCTGAACACTAGCTGTAGAACTGTTAAACACCTCTGGATTGGGTTTGATGCCAACCATTTTGCCAATCTCAATGTTGGTTAAGTGTGAGCTACTCTGGAATGTACAGGAAGCACACAGCCCTTGCTAAGATATCCTCATCATATCCTCCAGTGAGAACGCTGTGAGATCCAGTGAAGGCCACTTCCCCATCGTCACTCCTCTACCTCCTCTTCTTCAACTTGTTGGTATTCCTTAAATGCTTCAATGGAAGTTGCCATTGTCTGTCACACATGCTGTCCCTATTTCAGTAGTTAATCCATACTGGGAAAAATATCCTCAAGTTTATGTACGAATTGCATCATGTGCGTGTCTACCTCTGAACCTCGACCAAGCGATAGCAGCCTTCTTCCGTTGCAGCGTCTCGAATCAATCAATGGACGTCACCCCAAAAGCTCTTGTCATTATTCAGTCCAAATGTCTACGATTGTTGACACAAACTACTGTTACGTCAACTAGGGCCTGTAACTTTGAAAGCTCATTTCCATAGAATAGCTCCAGTTCCTTGTGAGTGTTGTTCTGCGCCTGGCAGGACATGCTGAAAAAATAAGGTCAAATACACAAATATTAAAATTCCAGTTCATGATCATGCTATGCTAAAATCACACATCGCTTTATATTTATTGCCCGTTCCGACTTATGTATTTGAAATTCAAATGTATTTATTTTAATTTTAATCTTTGCATTTTGCCAATCAACCTATTTATTAGGCGGCTGATTTATTGTTAGGCTATACAAAAATAAATACAAGATTAAATGCATTCAAATACAATATTGCAAAATAATAGTATTTTTATTTTTCTATGGTGTACTCAAAATACTGCCCATTAATGCAGCTAATGAAAGGTTAATTGGTAAAGTATTTTAGCTTGAATATATGAAAATACTGAGATTAAACGCATTTAAATACAAAATACATTTAATGTTTTCAAGGTATTTAAATACAAAACAGTCCCATTCCTGAACTAGATTATACAGAATTCTACCTGGTCATCATGCAAACGTTGAAAAACACCTCACGGGGATCTTGCTAATACAAAAGTTGCATTTGGCAATACGCGTTCTTGTATCCCTCATCTAGGACAAAATCAGGAAAATAATGCGCGCACGTACCGTCTCGCACCGTTTTTCATCCATTTGCGGCGTTTCCAATGCGCGCCAGAACTACCCGCGAACTTGCTGCCAATAGCCTCGGACCTCAGGCTCAGGAGGCTGAATCATTAAAGCGTTCTGAGTATAAAGTTCCCCCAGCAAGTCTATTCACTATGAAATAGAACTTTTTGATTTGTTCATGTCTTGCGGTAAATGTTTTTCTTATACTTGTAAGCCTTACTGAGCGTGTACATGCAAAATATTTAGCCCAAGAGCGTAGTAATTCGTGCACTGCTAACGTTGCAGGAAAGAAAAGTAATGCGTTGCCTTATTGTATAGCACGCGTTGCTCGATGTAATGTAGGCACTTTAGTTAAGCGGAACTAGAGTAGGTGTTGCTATCTTGCGTTTGCGCGGATGATAGCGGTTGGTTATGGCCAGATGTTGCCAATGATAGATTGGCGTTTTTATGCGCGCGCGAGTGTTGTGAAAAGCAGTCTGGAATCAACTACATTATAAACCTAGGTATGATTTATAAATTGATTTGTTGAGAAATATCATGCTGGCGAGGAATCCGACCTACCATTATCAACTAATAACTAGCGTGGTTGTTTCTCGGCGTGATTAATGCGTGCCGAATAACAGAACTTTGACGTTTTACCGGTAGTTCCAGTGCGAGCAAAGAAGCGATCAACAGGTGGAAGCACTGAATTACTTTTATTAAACTGTAACTATGAAACAAGAATACAAGAACAGTTCGCTATCACGCTCATCACTTATCAAGCAGAGCCAGCATGTGCTCAGTATTTCCTGAGACACGATTCGGTCAATATCCTGTATTTTTGGCGCAGAGCGCAGAGGATTAATATATTTTTACAAGTGGGTTATTTTGATTCTGGACTCTCCTGGGCTGCCTATGCAGGCTGTTTAAACTTTTTGAAACAAAGCGAAAAGAATTCTATTTGAATCCAGCGATCCGTGGCGCGTGACACTTTCTGGTTGTGACGTCACTGCACCGATGGCTTTAGAACTTCTACGGCTGATCAGAGAAACCGGTTTGATTCGTAATAGGTTGGCTTTTGATCAACGTTAGATTCAGATCAGGCGCCTGATTGTGAATCTGCATTAAGCATTCCAGCTGCAGCGTATCTATTTCAGATCATACAGTTATTACTTTTCAGCCCTTTTTAACCTGAAAATGAGCTATAGCGAATTCCATAAGCTCAGGCTCCAAACCTGTGCGAGAGCTCAACAGCACACCACTAAGATGAAGCAACATCACCACAATCTCGGCGAATACAGACTGCAAACCCCATCCACGAACACCCTGCGGAGTGAGCTGTTGAAACAACCTCAAACCCGTTTTCTAAGTTTGATTGCAGTGTAAGTAGACACAAGTTCCTTCATGAGTGCTAACGCCAGAATAAATGCGATGTTATGCAGGACTCGTCCCATCGCCGCCCTAGGAAAAGAGAGCGGATCCAGCCTCAGTGCTGAAGAAAGTTTCAGTACTTTGGTCTCGATGCAGGAGGACAAAACAGGGGAAGAAATTAGGCAGTTCCTTAGAGGGGCGGCAGAAGCGCCCGCATCAGGACCCCGAAGCAAAACCATCCTTACAACTCAGTGTGCAGAAGACCAAGTGTCAAAACATAGAATTACAGCGAGGATATTAAGAGAAAACTGCTCGCTTGAGCGTAAGCTAATTTAGCATGTTTTGATTCATCCATATCAACAATGTGTACTTTATTTTGTGTTCGCGCTGTCAGTGTATTCACATTCTTATATTTATAGCCTATATACATACGCACATATATCATAGAACACAAGAAACCTTTCTTTTGAGAGTGATTAATCTTTTTAAATTATGCCGTAGTAGAAATATCCACTGCTCACCTTGTGTGGATGTGGATTGTGTGTCTGTACTCTCTAATTTCTTTTTCTGTTCTATTCTCAGTTTTACAGAAAAACAAAGAAAAGTTCTACGTACTAGAGCTCAACAATATTCTGCAGAGAAAAATGTCCCAAATGGAGATTGAAGCAAAACAAGACCAGAGCCAATTTCTTGGTCTCCTGAGCGCAAATCCCTTGGAGCTCCAGAAAAAGTATTTAGTTATCACTTTTAAATTTAGAAACCACGCTTTGTGGTCCTTGTAAATAAAGCAGTTTCAATTGCCAGGTAGCGCCTCACGGTCATGTTTCAGGGCTCAGGAATTACTAGAGAAGAGGCTCAAATTAGAAAAAAGGAAAAAGCTCTTCAAAGGTAAAGCGCCGTCATGTTGCGTATGCACAATTATTCCTGCCGTCAGCGAAGATGCTGCTTCACATACTGTATTTATAACCATCCGTTACAGAAAAATCTATCGAGTTGAAGACATAAAGAAATTGAAGAGATGCAGTGGAAAAAGAAGGCAGCGCCAGCGGAAGAGGACAGGACTAGACATCCTGGACTCTGAGCGGTTATACTTTGGAATAAGAGATTGATGGCCAAAAAGAGAGGAAAGAAAAGTTGTTCCAGGACAACAGGAATGAAAAGAAGAAAAAGTAAATGAGTTTCTTGTACCCAACCGTGGGACTGATTTCTTAATAGTCTCAATCTGAAGCCAAGACCCTCTGAGTTTTGCCTTTGTATGTTTATTTTGTCCAGTGAAAGAGAATGAGTCCACATGGAGGAGGAGATACAGAGGCTTACTCTCTGCATTCAAAAAGAGAAAAGCACAAAGGAATATAATCAAGTGAAAGCAAATCTGAGATGGCAAATAAGCAGGTCTCAGAAGAATCCGGTAAAGCGTCCTCATAAAAGCGTCAGATGTAGTAAGAGACTCACGTAGATCTCTGTCAGCGTTAAGGCTCATCCTTTTCTATCTGTCTCCACAGAAGCGGGCAGAGAACAAAAAGTTGTGTGAGGCCGGAAGGTCACGGAGAGCTATGGCTTGCAGTTTCTGGGATGTGTATCCATTAATTCTGATGCTCCACCTCGAGGAATGTATTTCTGTCTTTCTTGATTAAATAGACATACCTCCTGAGACCTCTGCAAATTACAAAAGCAGATTTGCAAACAAAAAATAAAGACAGGTAAAATAAATGAATGCATAGCTACAAGCTGGCGGGTGATCATCAGCAGTTCAGTACAGGATTAGTGGCTCTTTAAAACCTATTTCTTTTTCTCTTTCACAGGGAGCAGAGGAACGCCTCAGACGTGAAGCTTTATTTGAAGCAGGAGGCAGAAAGACTGGAGATCACTTTCTCAACACTGGGAAGTAGTAAAGTGGTGCCTGGAACCAACGATACATGTCAGTACTTTGGCTTTGTATTAAATATTATGCGTGAATCAGTAGCGTGAGTTAAATCTAAATCTATATTGCAGCCTGGAAAAAAAGCTGATGCCATACCCAGCTGTGAACAACATAAGAAAAACTGAAACCAGTGAAACCAGAAGATGAGCGAAGATTTATAAACACTTTCTGAATAATGCTTAGATATAGTATATAATGAAGAAACATTTATAGTAGAAGTAGATAGAAGAGAGTAGATAGAAATCTTGAATATTACAGAAAAAAAAACAAAAAAGTAGAAAACTTAGATATTAAAGAAAAACTAAAAAGTTAAACTTAGAAAAAAACAAAAAAGTAGAAATCTTAGATATTACAGAAAAAAACAAAAAAAAGTAGAAAACTTAGATGTTAAAGAAAAACTAAAGAGTAGAAAACTTAGAGAGAAAA
This sequence comes from Puntigrus tetrazona, assembly GCF_018831695.1. Lineage (NCBI taxonomy): Eukaryota > Metazoa > Chordata > Actinopteri > Cypriniformes > Cyprinidae > Puntigrus > Puntigrus tetrazona. The sequence continues at coordinate 14,193,099 of NC_056709.1, read as the reverse complement.
AAAACAAAAAAGTAAAATCTTAGATATTAGAAGAAAAAAAAACAAAAAAGCCGAAATCTTGAGAAAAAAAACAAAAAAGTAGAAAACTTAGATATTAAAGAGAAAAACTAAAGAGTAGAAAACTTAGAGAAAAAAACAAAAAAAGTAGAAAAATCTTGAATATTAGAGAAAAAACAAAGTAGAAAACTTAGATATTAAAAGAAAAAACAAAAAAGTAAAATCTTGAGAAAAAAAGTAAAAATCTGAGATATTAGAAAAAAACAAAAAAAGTAGAAAACTTAGATATTAAAAGAAAACAAAAGTAGAAATCTTAGATATTAGAAAAAAACAAAAAAAAAGTGGAACTTAGATATTACAGAAAAAACAAAAGTAGAAATTTTAGATATTGAAAGAAAAAACAAAAAGTAGAAATCTTAGAAAAACAAAAAAAGTAGAAATCTTAGATATTAGAGAAAAAAACAAAAAAAAGTAGAAAACTTAGATATTACAGAAAAAAACAAAAAAAGTAGAAAACTTAGATATTAAACAAAAAAAGTAAAAATCTTAGATATTACAGAAAAAACAAAAAAGTAGAAAACTTAGATATTAAAGAAAACTAAAAAGTAGAAAACTTAGGAAAAAAACAAAAAAAAGTAAAATCTTAGAAAAAAACAAAAAAGTAAAAATCTTAGAGAAAAAAGCAAAAAAAAGTAGAAATCTTAGATGTGAAAAAACAAAAAGTAGAAATCTTAGATATTAGAAAAAACTAAAAAAAAATTAGAAAACTTAGATATTAAAGAAAAACAAAAAAGTAGAAAACTTAGATATTAGAGAAAAAAACAAAAAAGTAGAAATCTTAGAAAAAAACAAAAAAGTAGAAATCTTAGATATTAAAGAAAAAACAAAAAAGTGAAATCTTAGAAAAAAACAAAAAAAAGTAGAAATCTTAGATATTACAGAAAAAAAAAAAAATAGAAATCTTAGATATTAGAGGAAAAAAACTAAAAAAGTAAAAATCTTAATATTACAGAAAAAAAGTAGAAATCTTAGATGTAGAAAAAAACAAAAAAGCGAAATCTTAGATGTACAGAAAAAAAAATGAAAACTTAGATGTATTAAGAAAAAACAAAAAAAAGTAGAGAATCTTAGAGAAAAAAACAAAAAGAAGTAGAAATCTTAGATGTACAGAAAAATAAAAAAAATAGAAATCTTAGATATTAGAAGGAAAAAAAAACAAAAAAGCAAAATCTTAGATGTTAGAAAAAAGTAGAAAACTTAGATCTTAGAAAAAAACAAAAAAGTAGAAATCTTAGAAAAAACAAATAAAAGTGAAATCTTAGAGAAAAAAAAACAAAAAAGTAGAAATCTTAGATATTACAGAAAAAAAACTAAAAAAGTAGAAACTTAGATATTAAAGAAAAAACAAAAAAGTAACAGAAAAAAACAAGTAGAAATCTTGAAAAAACTAAAAAAGTAGAAATCTTGAAAAAAAAACAAAAAGTAGAAAGTCTTAGATATTATAGAAAAAAACTAAAAAGTAGAAAAACTTGATATTAAAGAAAAACAAAAAGTAGAAAACTTAGAGAAAAAACAAAGTAGAAATCTTAGAGAAAAACTAAAAAAAAAAAAAAAAAGTAGAAATCTTAGAGAAAAAAAACAAAAAAGTAGAAATCTTAGATATTAGAGAAAAAAAAACAAAAAAAAAGTAGAAATCTTAGGAAAAAACAAAAAAAGTAGAAATTTTATATATTAGAGAAACAAAAAAGTAGAAATTTTAGAGAAAAACAAATAAAAGTAGAAATCTTAGATATTGCTATGAAAAAACAAAAAAAGGAAAATCAGATATTACAGTAGAAAAAGTAGAAATCTTAGATATTACAGAAAAAACAAAAAAAAGTAGAAATCTTAGATATTACAGAAAAAACTAAAAATAGTAGAAAACTGATATTAAGTAGAAAAAACAAAAAAGTAGAAATATTAGATATTATAGAAAAAAAAAACTAAAAAAGTAGAAATTTTAGAGAAAAACAAAAAAAGTAAAAATCTTTAGATATTAAAGAAAAAACAAAAAAGTACAAATCTTAGATATTACAGAAAAAAACAAGTAGAAATCTTAGAGAAAACAAAAAGTAAAAATTTTAGACATTACAGAAAAACAAAACAGTAGAAATTTTAGATATTACAGAAAAAACACAAAAAGTAGAAAACTTCACATATTACAGAAAAAACAGTAAAAATAGAAATCTTAGATATTAAAAAAAAACTAAAAAGTAGAAATCTTAGATATTACAGAAAAAACAAAAAAGTAGAAATCTTACAGAAACAAAAAGTAGAAATTTTAGATATTAGAGAAAAGTAGAAATCTTAAATATTAGAGAAAAACAAAAAGTAGAAATCTTAGAGAAAAACAAAAAAAAAGTAGAAATCTTAGATATTGTTAGAAAAAAACAAAAACGTAGAAATCTTAGATATTACAGAAAAACAATAAGAAGTAGAAATCTTGGATATTAAAGAAAAAAAAACTAGAAATCTTAAAGTAGAAATCTTAGATATTAGATATTACTATGAAAAACAAAAAAAGTAGAAAACTTACATATAGAAAAACAAAAAAATAGAAATTTTAGATATTAGAAAAAAAACAAAAAAGCAGAAAACTTAGATATTAGAGAAAAAAACAAAAAAGTAGGAAATATTAGATATTAGTAGATTTCATTTATGCACATTACATAAAAACTACACATTAAAGATATTCTTAAAAATGTATGTTGTATTATTTTCTTATACTTTTTAAACATTTAAATTCATTTTAAAGGTTAAAAGATGAAAAAAAAAATATAATCATGAGAGATGTTTGGTGGATGTTGCTTAATGCCTTCTGTTCCACATTAAATTTGTGTTAAAATGTTTCACCAATAACATGTGATTCATCTTAAAGCAGGCAAACAATCTGCAAGTTGCTCACTAGTGCTTCTTCTTAGACTTCTAGATGGGGATGTAGATTTGTAATAGTGAGTAGGTAAGAGACAAAATTGTATATATATTATTCGACCCATAACTGATTTGTGGCTCAGCAAAAAAATAAATCTAAAAATATACAGGCCGAACATATAAAAAAGTCACAACACCGGGATGAAGTGAATTTAAGACACCTCCATTTATTGAATAATTCTCAAAATAATAAAAAAAAAAACATTCACACATGACTTATAAGCGAAACTATGAAGGATAATAAATCGCCTGGTAGGAAAACTAAAGAAGCAAGCCTCTGACTACCCTGTTCTCGGATTGCAGTTATTACTGTCTGCCGACAAACAAAACCAGAGCAGGTGAGTCTTCGGACAACTACTTCCCTCCTCAGCTCTTTTTACTAACTCAACAAAGCGTGAACTAATAAGATAAACTGCTCCGCTACTGATAAGATAATCAAAAGAAACACATAAAAACAAAATTCATTAAACAAAACAAAATACCAGCCTCAGAAGAGGCAGCCAAGGGAGAGACGCCACCAGAACAAAGCACAGGAAACGGAGAACAAAGAAAGAGAAGAGACCGCCATTTTCGCCTGACGGCCTTTATATCCGAATCCTCAATGACGTCTCCACTCATGGAACGGAATTCCCCAACACCAGCTATGGGCTCAATCATATTAAAGTCACAGATACACGTAACAATATATTAAACAAAACAATAAACATCGTTTTGAACATAACACTGGTGCTACAGGCATTGAGCATTTTACTGCTCTGTATAATAAAGAGCACTACAAATCTAAACCTTATGGTTTTCAAACTGTAACTTCATGACCCACGTTGGTCTAGGTGGTAGAAAGAAAGCAGTGCAAACTAATGTCACGAGATAATACTTTTATTTGTAGAGGTGATTATTAAATACAAGAGTGTAATGGTGATAGAACAAAAAGGAAAAAGTATATATACACGTACACATATTTACAGTATTTACAGGAACAAAAAAACACAAGATGAAGGAGCAGGAAGAAGAGAGGCAGAGAGCGCTGCTAAAAGAAAATAAATCAAAAACAGTCTCCAGCTGCTTAACTTCCCTAAACTATCTATCAACACACGACACAACACGAACATGTATTACAAACACTTTCTGCATTTTGGGGAAAAAAGTTAAAAATGATTTATGCCAAAAATATAATAATAAAAAGCACACTTGTAGGGGTGCACAATTTATCCAAAACTGTTTGTATATTTCAATATAACTAATAAAACTGATGCTTCCTATTTGTAAATAAAAACTTTCTCTATATTACTAATCGGTCTAATACTGACAGATAATAGGCAGCTAAAAGTTGGCTCATGTGTTAGGAGCACGATGCAAGTTAGCTAGCTAATGGACTTTTAATATTAACATAGTAATAAACTATACCATGATATATTTTTGAGTGTGGCTCAAAATTAAATTGTTTCTACTGTTAACATTTCATAAAATCCTCTTTTGTTTTCAACAGAATAAAAGTCTTCAGAATGACAAAGGAAATAATGCAGAAATTTATTAGAAGGAACTTTTCCAGCAAAACTATGTTTTTACTGTCAAATGCTTTTCTTAATGTGATAAAAATGCTTTTATTAAGTTGCATTTGTTGCTATTACATTGAATATAAACAAATAAAAGCGGTATGAAGGCCTTCTTGAAGAAAGACAAGAACGGGACCGGCGTGAGTACGGCAGGCCAAACTAAACCGGGAGAGCAGTGCAAAGATGCCTGGAAAGGTAGTCCTAGTATTAATAGCTCCTTTTTTTTTTTGTCTGGAAAGGGAAAATACTGAAACTACTCGGAGAAAGTGTCAGGCTGGAGTAAGAGAAGATACCAGTCGTTATTTAAAGTTTTCTTTTGTTTCTTATTGAGTTTTAAGAACGCTTGATCGGCGCCCGTGAATGTAGTGGAGCAGAGAGTTCATGAGAGAACTGAAAGCTGATCTGAAAGAGATTGATCATACAGGCTGGAACTGCTGAAGGACATAAGGAGGAGGAGACTCCAGAGGCGTGCGTGCCGGAGGCCCCCGTCTGGAGAAGACGTTCCCTTCCATCACCTGTGTGCACGGGGACACACTGCAAGTTCCGGCTCGGCGCGTCCATATCTCGGGCCAAGCCGGGGCCTGGTCAGTGGAAGTCGGGGTGGTGAAGGACCTCCCGTACCAGTCCTGTTGGGAAGGGATTGGCCAGGATTTGCCCATCTGCTCTCAGCCGGCCAGCCCAGAGGGAACCGCCAATGACAACGGACCCGCCTGGCATTACTGGCCTCGGACAGCGGGAGAGGGGCAGGATGTGCAGCCAGGGCCCCATCCTCTCTCCCACATTTGTGGTGAAAAATGGCCTGTTGTACTGTGTCGCCCAGCAGAGGGGGAGGAGAAGCTGCTGTTGGTTGTCCCAAAGTCAAAGGCCGGAGGCGATCCTAGTGCTGGCCCATTCCCATCCGATGGCGGACACCTCGGGGGGCGCCAACACAGCCCAAGAATTCGGTTTCACTGGCCAGGTCTCGATGCGGAGGTGAAACTGTTTTGCCAGGCTTGCCCGACGTGTGTATATATTGTATTGTATTGTATTGTAATTGTATATATATAATTACAATTACATAAGTTAATTCAGTGCTGTATGTAATATATATGGTTAGTAAATCTCAAAAACTTCATTACAAATCTTAGATATTAGAGAAAAAAACAAAAAAAGTAGAAATATTAGATATTTGAGAAAAACAAAAGTAGAAATCTTAGACATTAAAGAAAAAAAAAAAAAGTACAAATCTTAGATGTTAGTAGATTTTTTTTATGCATATTACACGTAAAAACTACACATTTAGAATACATTTTTCAAGGTTAAAAATATGAATACATTTTTAAAATCATGAGAGATGTTTGCTGTTTGGTGGATGTTGCTTAATGCGCTTCTGTTACAATAAAGAAATGATATGATGATCAGGTTCAATTCAAAACATTATTATTTATTAGTGATGCAAACTTCAAAAATGGAGATTAAAGGGTTGATTTAGTTGAGATTTTTGTAAAGAAGGACGCTTTTAAACAATAGTCAACCTTGAAAGTTATTGAAGGGTAGACGCTCCAGAAGAACCGATATCAATAAACTACAGCTGACTGATCTCTTAAGGCAGAACTTTCTTGTATTACACATTAAATTTGTGTTAAAAATGTTTCACAATACATAAAGCGATTCATCTTAAAGAGGCAAACAATCTTAAAGTTGCTCACTAGTGCTTCTTCTTAGACTTCTAGATGGGGATGTAGATTTGTAATAGTGAGTGGGAGACAAAAATTGTATTATATATTAAACAAAACAATAAACATCGTTTTGAACATAACACTGGTGCTACAGGCACTGAGCATTTTTACTGCTCTTTATATAATAGAGAGCACACAAAATCCAAACCTTATGGTTTTCAAACTGTTACGACCCCACGTTGGTCTAGGGGTACTGGGGTATAACATTTAAAAAGATAGACATTAAAAAACGTGCGTATAGTGTGTGGGACAAAGAAAACAGTGCAAACTAATGTACGAGATAATCACCTTCACAAATAAAAGTATTATTAAATACAAGAGGTGTAATGGTGATAGAACAAAAAGAAAAAAGGTGTAGGATTATACCTTTTATTTAATTATGATATTTATGAATTATAATTTGAATTAGCTCTTAATTCAAGTTTGGGGAATTGAATCTTAAAAGATTCACGTTAGTATGCAATTCAAATATACCTTTAAATCACCTAATACGTCCAGCGTTTTAGGGCAATTTAAATGTATGTTACCAATATGAATTTACTCTGATCAGCAAAATAAATCAATTGGACTTTACTCTTTTGTCTGATTTTAGCTTTACCTCGAGCAGGTAGCAACGGATCTGGGCATGAGTTTAACTTTCCAGTCACAACACACAAACGAGAATTCGTAATAATGAAACAAAATTTATTAAACAGTACGTACTAATTGACAAGACTACACTGAGAAGACTAAACATACACACACACACACACACACACACACACACACACACACACACACACACACACACATTCACGGGTTGGAAGGGAAAATGGATAATTGTCTGTCCAAAGTCTGTTAGCTAGTTCTGAGATCGCACTAAGAGCACCAACAAAGCAAAGTTAGGGTTTAGCTTTGCTTATATGTGTCTGCGCAGATTCAGTAAAGGGATGAAAAGGTAGTTTTACCACTCGGCTTGTCTGGGGAAATCCCGGCTTGCTGATTGGTCAGGCTCGTCCGTGGGATGACGCAGCGGTCGGGCTTTCCTGGCACGTTCGAATGGAGTCTCTCTAGCAGTGGTTCGCTTTGGATGAACCGGGTTAGTTCTGGGAAGGGCAGTGAGTGTCCGTGGAGTGATGTGACGGAGCGGACCGGAGTCGAGGGTATCGGGTCGTTCTCGTTCAGAGTCTTAACTTCTCCAAGTTCCGAGGTTTCTCCGCGTTTCCTTGGCAATTCCTGCAGTGACCCGATTCCCCTGCGACTCCTGGTGGTTCGAAAACTTTCTTCTCGACTCGACTCCGAGAGCTCTGTTCCTGCGTTTTGAGGTGCAAGTTTTGGGCGTGCCTGGGCAGTTGTCCAATCTGAGTCGAAGGGCGTGTCCACGCCTGCTTTCGACCGGAATCGTGCATATTTTATCCCAGTTAGAACTGACATTCTGCACTTCTGATCCTTATCAAAAGCTTATAAGTGGAATACACTGTTGTGCATTGAACAAACACACATATTCATTCACCACGATATTGGAAACATCATAAGCTTCAATTTGATATCAAACATGCACTATCTAGCGCTTACACGAGCTCTCTGTTAGAGGATTATTTGAAGATTACACAGCGGTTTCTACATACATCTCAAAACATTTATAAACAGTCATTTGCAAAAGAAAGAAAAGAAAGCATTTAGATTGTTCATTTAGTAGCTTTACGTGTGTCCTGGCAGTTCCTTTGTTGTAGCGAAAAGGAAAAGGCGCACTTTTAAGGAATGTGTGTCGGGACAGAGCAAACCTCCCTGGGGAGGTTGAAAGAAAGTATAAGGCTGTCCTGAACACACGTTGATTCACGGCGGGAGTCTTATCACCTTTTGACTTGGTGGCTTGGTAGAACTGGTCCCGGTCAGTGCACAGAACGGGTTATCGTGCTGTCGACCAGATGTTGCATTTCAATCATCCCAATCTTGGCGTGGGTGCGCGCCGGATTGGCCGAGCTCACTGCAGCGACAGTCCCTTGAAAACATTTGGCAGACTTTGTGGCACTCTGCATCGCTCTGCTGATCATCTCGATTGCCTTTATGGTCCGGTGTGCGGAGGATGTGCGGTTTTACGACCTGGTTTTAGAGCGATTCCCCCTTTTATGGTTCGTGTCTGTTCATCAAGGCCTCACAGATCCCCTTTATGCTGATGAGGTTCCCATTACGGAACATCAGGCACTGGAACAATGGACAGAGAGAACAGACATCCACAAACAACATTTCCATCGCTAACTGAACTGTGGTGCAGAGATTTGGAATTTGGACAGATCGGGTGAGAAACTTGATACATTTGCGCTCAATCTATGGACTTGGTGCGGGGAGTCAATCTCGTTGTCAGGACCTGATGTGAGGGAATGGTTAAGGGTGTTCCTGTAAAAGGGCCTAGAGGGGAAAAGAAACAGAGAGAGAAAGAGAAGGGAAAGACAACACAGAAGGGACACAAGGACATTGAGTGAGGTTAGGACAACAAACAATGGTCACATGTGTGGAGAAACTCCTTGTTACTAGAGTGTTGGTTCTAGCAGTGCGGGTGAAGGAGAGTGTAGGTGTTGTGTTTGAAAACCTGGCTATGTGTTTCCCTAGTGTGTGAGGAACTAAATCAGTGAGGTGCGATAGTCGGTCTGTGTCAGTGGGTTTGGTCTTCCCCCTTTTCTTGTCTCTTGGAGCCCTGGTGCCTCTTTATCTGGTTCCGTGTGTACCCATCGCAGGGCTGGCTCGCTGCGCCCCTGTCGAATCTTGATTCGGTAGGCAACAGGTGACAGTTTGTCACGATTTCGTGGGGTCCCGTCCAGTGAGGTAGGAACTTCTTTGACAATCGATGAGGGGTGTTCGGGCAGTGGTTGGGCGAAACTGTACTACCACACTTTGTCTCCGACCTCAAGTTCCTGATATGAGGCCTTCCTGTCCGTAAAAGTAAGCCTTCGCGACCTTCCACGCTGCTTTGGGTTGTTGCTGTGCAAAGGCGAAAGTCGTTTCTCAGGTGCTGATGCAACTCTTCTAGGTACTGATGCGTGGTATAGGCAGTGACAAGGTTCATGTCACCGTGTTGGTATAGCAGGTGTAAGGGTAGTGTCATTTGTCTCCCGTCATCATTTCGAATGGGGTACTCCGGTGGACGGTGAGGAGTGGACCTGATGGCCATTAGTACCAGCGAAGTTTGGCGCCCCAATCCTTCTGATTGGCGGACACGTATTTCTTCAGCATGGAAGAGATTGGGTGGTGGCTTATGTGCAGCTTGGCTTGCACACCCAGGAGTTTCCACATTTCTTTGCATGACCTCAGCGGTGAAGTGAGTTCCTCGGTCTGAATTGACACTCAAGGGCAGTCCAAATCTTAAGATATGGTTCATCAAGAGGTAGGCTGTTGTTTCTGCCGTGTCATTCGGAGCTGGGAGGCACTCTATCCACTTTGTGAACTCGCAGACCACGTTGAGGAAGTACTTGTTACCTCGTGTCGACCGTGGCAGGGGTCCTACCCAGTCTATTTGGAGGTCCGACCATGGGAAGGTCATTCCTTTCCTTTGCAGTGGTGCGCGGTGATTTGCATTCGCCGGTTGAAACTGGCAACAGACCAGGCATCCTTTCACGTATTCCGCCACGTCTTGCTGCATGCCAGGCCAGTATACCACTTGTTTGAGTGTCTCATAGGTGGCCATGGTGCCATGGTGTCCAGCGCATGGTGCATCGTGGGCGTATGTCAACATTATCCCCCTTTGGCTCTGAGGCACCACGAGCCGTGGCGTAGCAAGTGGCTCAGGGACATCGTGAGAACGCCGTCTTTGAGATGCAGCATGTGCTTGATGGAGTGCAGGTGGCGGAGGTCAGAGGAGTTGGTTAGGTCGAGGCAGAAACGGGGGCCGTAGCTGGGTCAGAAATGTTTGCGGTGATAGTTTGCAGTGCTGGATCCGACACAGCAGCAAACTGTGGTGAGATGGAGATATGGGAGGAGGTGGGGTTCGCAACGGCAGTGGCGTGTTGGCGACGGGTGATGGCTGCCACAGCTGGGTTGGGTGGGTGGGAATGGAACGTCAGGACTCTCCATGTAATGCACCTGCTTTAGCGAGGGCATCTGTTTGGTCATTGAAGTCTTTGTCTTGGTTCTTGCTGCTTGGACTTGAAATTGCTTGTGACCTTGACATTGCCTCGGCAGTCTGTAACGGGCAGTGGTGTCTGTGGCTTAGCACTGCAACTCCTGAAAGTTTACTGACTGGAAGGGCAGAGGCTCACAGACTTGTGTCCACAACTTCAAGTGCTTAAAATCTATTAGTGGCTCAAGCGATTAAGCAGGTCCTTCCGATTAGCAGTGGGTAAGTCTTTAGGGTGAGATGTAGACTGGGTGGATGAGGTTCATCGGACCCACAGTTAGGTGAATTGGGGCCACCTGTGTCAGTTGTAGGCCCGTGTGGGAGTATGCTTGAAGGTTCAGCTCACATCTTTAAAGTTTGAGGGGGCCATTTAATGTCTTTGCTCCTTCCTGGATTTTCCGAGGAGTTCTGCTGACATTAGTGTGATGTCAGTTCCTGTGTCCAGAAGGGCTTCAACCCTGATGTGGCGTTCGATGATGACGGAGAGGTAAAACTTTCTTGCTATACCTCTCTCCATGAGATCACCCAGGAGTTGAGGGACTGGAGTTTGGGATGAGATGGGGAGGATATCAGGGCTGATCTGCAGTTCTTCAGATGAGTGGCAGACGACCAGGACAGCACTTTCAGGAACCAGAGTGGTTTGAAGCATCATGTGGTGAGTTAGGCTAACTCGATTGCTGGGGTTTCAGGTAGGATTTCTCGTCTATCTGAAGTTATGGTCGTTATGGTTCTCTGAGTGTGCGGGAGAAGTGCTATTCTCCGTGTCTGGTTGGGTCGGTTGGTCGCTGCTGTCTTGTCCGGCTGCCAGTTAGGCTGAATCCGGCTTCTTTCTTTTCCCACTTCCAATCTTCCTTCATTTGCTGGAAAAACTCTTTCATCATGCTCTTCATCAGTTCTTGGGGGTTAAAAGACGGTGATGTCTTTTGCTCTTGTGTGGATTCAGTTTGAGCTCTGTCAGTTTGGATTCTTTTGAGAGTTCTTTCGTCGATTCTCTCGGGCTGGTTGCTCCAGGGTGTGTTTGTGCTCTACCCATGGAGGTTCCGTTGCCATCCCAGGAGCTCTTCCCCCTTTGGTTTCTAAAGGAGGTTGACTGATTCCACGATCTCTCCCACTGACCTTTCTGTGGTCTTGAACTGTCCCATGACTTTTCCCAGTGGCGTCCAGGCGAGTGCTGTCGTTCGCATGGTCCATCCCAGCGGCCATTTCTCTGCTGTCTGGTACCTGCGTGGAAGTCTTGCTCTCTGTTGGTCGCGTTCCACTCTTTTCTTGATGGCTTGAAGCTGTCTTGATGTTGGAAGCGCCCTCTAGAGGCAGTCCCTGACTTTGTGTGTTGAAGTCGAGGACCGTCGGAGCTTTAGCGCCTTCTCTGCAGCCATCTTCTGTTTGCTGGTTGTCGGTCCAGGAAGCTGCGTACATCAGGGCTTGATGTTGTTCGCAGTAAATAGAGTCTACCTTTTTCAGTGACGTGAGGTCTTACTTCCAGATGGAATTGACGTCCTGTAGATAGGTTTGAAGCGTCTGGACTACTTGGCGCACCTGGGGTGAACTTGATGTTCCTGGCGATCTTGTCGAGGTCTTTTAGGTCCAGGCTGTGTGATGCTCTTTGGCTGGCTGGGTCCGTTTCTCTTGGCCTTCTCGCGAGGTATGTCTCTTCAGAGGAGCTGGTGAGTGTTTCAGCATCGCCTCTTTCCCCCTTTGTTCACGTGCCTGTACAAGAACAGGAGACCCGGTCCTACTTGGCAGGGGTGACTTTTGTGCCTCTCGTGTCCTCGGTGGCTCAGCGCGCAGGTCGAAGGCATGTCTGAGTTCCTCCTTGACACTGTCAGATTCCTCTTTGACGTAGTCCAGCTGTTGTTCTAGGCGGCTTATCTCATTCAAGTGAGTTTCGAGGGCTTTGATTCTGCCAGCCTTGTCTCTAATGTCAGTCTTTGCCTTCTCCAGTAGCTGTTCTGCGTACTGGAGGTTGTAGGCAGCATTGTCATAGTCTCTTTTGGTTTGTTTCACCTCTTGTGTAGAAGCTGCTAGCAAGTCTTTGAGCATGGTGATCTCCTCTGGAGTCCTTTCCCTCCTCATCCAGCTTTTCCTGTTGTTCCTGAGCCTCCAGTTCCAGCTGTTTGATGCGTCGCTGTGCGCATGTCATCTCCTGTCGGAGATCGGCAGCGTGCCTGTCACTCAGTTTGAGGGTAGTGTGATGAGGTGTGACTTAGGGAGCAGGTGATCTTTGCTAGCTCTTTGTGGTTGTAGCCTTGGCTTGGGTCCTGTTTCATTAGACTTGTTAGGTTGTCATCCAGCTGTTCCTGGGTCTGATGCTTTAGTGCGGCCTTGGGTAGGAGGTTGCTGGTTGCAACACTTAGCCATGTTTACAGGTCTTCCCAGTGACCAACGTTGTCTGCTGTGTGAGACATGTTTTGGTGCGGCGAGGGGGGTTTGGAAACGCGACTGACACAGACCTGGAAGAAAATAACAAACCAACAAGGCAGAACAGACAAAAAAGCAAGGAAAGACAGAGTGTAGATGTGTAGTGTCAGTTGATGTTAAATGTGAGGTGTCAGGTGGGCGTGGTTCTCTATAACTGTAATCCTCTGGTGGGTGTGCTTCTAACTGGCGTTTCTGGGGAGACAATTAGTAAACACACAGGACGACAGAGAACAGAAGACAACACAGAATAGGAAGAAGGGATAGCTGGGCGTCCTTAATAACAGGCGGTCCTTCCTTTTTTTTTGTTTTGGAGAAAGGGAGGAGCTACCTGTAAGAGATGTAGAGAGGGAGGAGGGAGAGAGAGAGAGAGAGAGAGGGGGGTCCGTGGACGATCTAACTAACCTACGCTCACTTATCCAAAACCAAAAGTGAACAGAAAAACACTTCTTGTCAAGTATCAAAAGTGTAGAGCAAACTCATTCACCCACGACTCAGCGTAGCGCACACAAAAAATGACCGACTGAACCTTTCTAACATGTAGAAGGATGTATAGATCATACTACAGAACACTAGGGGGAGATATAAAGAAAATCACGTCTAGGAGGAGGGAAAAAGATCAGGCAGAAAGAGTCTAAGGGGGGAGAGTGTGCTCAAACTTAACAGATGCTAATGGACTTTCAATATTAACATTAATTTTAACTTAATATGATATTCTGTGTATTTCCGGTGTGCAGATGATAAAAAGATGAGTTTCAACATGGAAGAGAACTATCGGTCGGTTTTTGATGAACAGATCGCCTTGTAAGTAGTACATTACACCACAAGCGGAGTTTTTATTAGGAGCATTAATGCGTCGTCGACTACAGAGACCTGAAAATGAACTGTAACGAATTCCGCAAGCTCAGGCTCCAAACCTGTGCGAGAGCTCAACAGCACACCACTAAGATGAGCAAAATCACCACAATCTCCAGCCGAATGCAGACTGTGAAGCTACCCCCCATCCACGGAGCTTCCCCTGCCGGAGGTGAGCTGTTAAAACAACCTCAAACCCGTTTAAGTTTGATTGCAGTGTGAAGTAGACAAGTTCCTTCATGAGTGCTAACATGAAATAAATGTGATGTTATGCAGGACTGCGTCCACATCCACCGCCTAAGAAGAAGGGGAACGGATCCAGCCTCAGTGCTGAAGAAAAGTTTCAGTTCTTTGGTCTCCGATGCAGGGAGGACAAAACAGGGGAAGAAGTCAGGCAGTTCCTTAGAGAGGGACGACAGAAACGCCCCGCATCAGGAGCCCGAAGCAAAACCATCCTTCCACAACTCAGTGTGCAGAAGACCAAGTGTCAAAGCATCTCGGAGTACAAAGAGAAGATTAGACAAACTGCTCGCTTGAACGTAAACTAATTTAGCATGTTTTGATTATTCCATATCAACTTAACGTGTACTTTATTTGTGTTAGCGCTGTCAGTGTATTCACATTCTTATATTTTATAGCCTATATACGCACATATATCATGGAACACAAAAACCTTTCTTTTGAGAGTGATTAATCTTTTAAATTGTACACGTAGTGAAATATCCACTGCTCTTGTGTGGATGTGGATTGTGTGTCTGTACTCTCCTAATTTCTTTTTTCTGTTCTATTCTCAGTTTCTTACAGAAGACGAAAAAAGGATTCTGCGTACTAGAGCTCAACAATATTCCTGGAGGAAGAGAAATGTCCCAAATGGAGATTGACTTAAAAACAAGACCAGGCCAATTTCTGGGTCTCCTAAAGACGCAAATCCTTGGAGCACCAGAAAAGTATTTAGTTGTCACTTTTAAATTTAGAAACCACGCTTTTGTGGTCCTTGTAAATAAAGCAGTTTCAATTGCCAGGTGCTTATACTCACACGGTCATGTTTCAGGGCTCAGGAATTACTAGAGAAGAGGCTCAAATTAGAAAAAAAGGGAAAAGCTCTTCAAAGGTAAGCACCGTCATGTTAGTATGCACAATTATTCCTGCACGTCCCGAAAGCGAAGATGCTGCTTCACATACTATTATTTATAACCATCTCCGTTACAGAAAAATCTGTCGAGTTGAAGACATAAAAGAAATTGAAGAGATGCAGTGGAAAGAAGACGACGAGCGCAAAACGGAAGAGGACAGGACTAGACATCTGGACTCTGAACGGTTATACTTTAAGAATAAGAGATTGATGTCCAAAAAAGAGGAAAAGAAAAAGTTGTTCCAGGACAACAGGGACGAAAAGAAAAAGTAGTAAGTTTCTTGTGCCCAACCGTGGGACTGATTTCTTAATAGTCTCCAATCTGAGGAAACCCAAGACCCAAGAGTTTTGCCTTTGTATGTTTGTTTTTGTCCAGTGAAAGGAATAGAGTCCACATGGAGGAGGAGATACAGAGGCTTACTCTCTGCATTCAAGAAAAGCACAAGGAATATAATCAAGTGAAAGCAAATCTGGAGATGGCAAATAAAAAACGGGTCTCCAGAAGAATCCGAGTAAGCGTCCTCGAAAGCGTCCGAATGTAGTAAGAGACTGCGTAGATCTCTGTCAGCGTTCGAGCTCATCCTTTTCTGTCTGTCTCACCAGAAACGGGCAGAGAACGAAAAGTTGTGTGAGGAGCTCGGGAAGGTCACGGAGAGCTATGGCTTGCAGGATTTCTGGGATGTGTATCCATTAATTACGATGCTCCACCTCGAGGAATGTATTTCTGTCTTTCTTGATTTGACGGAACACATACCTCCTGAGGACCTCTGCAAATTACAAAAGCAGATTTGCAAACAAAATAAAGACAGGTAAAATAAATGAATGCATAGCTACAAGCTGACGGGTGATCATCAGCAGTTCAGTACAGGATTGAGTGGCTCTTTAAAACCTATTTCTTTTCTCTTTCACAGGAGCAGAAAGAGGAACGCCTCAGACGTGAAGCTTTATTTGAAGAACGGAGGCAGAAAAGACTGGAGAGATCACTTTCTCAACCGCTGAGAGTAGTAAGTGGTGCACAGAACCAGCAATACATGTCCAGTACTTTGGCTTTGCTTATTAAATATTGTAACGTGAATCAGTAGCGTGAGTTAAATCTCGTCTATATTGCAGCCTGGAAAAAAGCTGATGCCACGTACCCAGCCTTCGAACAACATAAGAAAGAAACTGAAACCAGTGGAAACCAAGAAGATGAAGCTAAGATTTATACGCTTACTTTCTGGAATAATGCTTAGATATTAGTATATATTAGAGAAACATTTATAGTAGAAGTAGATAGAAAATAGAAATCTTAGATATTAGAGAAAAAACCCCAAAAAAGTAGAAATCTTAGATATTAGAAAAAAAAAGCAGAAATTAGATAGAGAAAAAAAACAAAAAAAAAA
This sequence comes from Puntigrus tetrazona, assembly GCF_018831695.1. Lineage (NCBI taxonomy): Eukaryota > Metazoa > Chordata > Actinopteri > Cypriniformes > Cyprinidae > Puntigrus > Puntigrus tetrazona. The sequence goes on along the minus strand of NC_056709.1, from coordinate 14,176,987 downwards.
AATCTTAGATATTAGAGAAAAAAAAAAAGCAAAATCTTAGATATTAGAAAAAAAAAAAAAAAAAGCAAAAATCTTAGATATTAGAGAAAAAAAAACAAAAGCAAAAATCTTAGATAGAGAAAAAGAAACAAAAAAGCCAAAATCTTAGATATTAAAGAAAAAAAAACAAAAAATCCAAAATCTTAGATTAGAGAAAAAAACAAAAAAAGCAAAAATCTTAGATATTAGAGAAAAAAAACCAAAAAAGCAAAAATCTTAAATATTAGAAAAAAACAAAAAGCAAAAATCTTAGATAGAGGAAAAGAAACAAAAAAAGCCAAAATCTTAGATATTAGAGAAAAAAACAAAAAAAGCAGAAATTAGATATTAGAGAAAAAAAAAAAGTAGAAATCTTAGATATTAGAAAAAAGCAGAAATCTTAGAGAAAAAACAAAAGCAGAAATCTTAGATATTAGAGAAAAAAACAAAAAAGTAGAAATTTTAGATTTAGAGAAAAAAAAAAAAAGTAGAAATTTGAGATATTAGATAAAAAAAGTAGAAATCTTAGATATTAGAGAAAAAACAAAAAGTAGAAATTTTAGATATTAGAAAAACAAAAAAACAGAAATATTAGAGAAAAAAAAACAAAAGCAAAAATCTTAGATATTACAGAAAAAAAACAAAAAGCAAAAATCTTAGATATTAGAAAAAAAAAGCAGAAATATTAGATATTAGAGAAACAAAAAAGCAAAAATCTTTGATATTAGAGAAACAAAAAAGCAAAATCTTAGATATTAGAAAAAAACAAAAAAGCCAAAATCTTAGATATTAGAGGAAAAAAACCAAAAAAGCAGAAATTAGATATTAGAGAAAAAAAAAAAAAAAAAAAAAAAAGTAGAAATTAGATATTAGAAAAAAAAGCAGAAATATTAGAGAAAAAAAAAAAAAAGCAAAAATCTTAGATATTAGAGAAAAACAAAAAAGTAAAAATCTTAGATATTAAAGAAAACAAAAAAGTAGAAATTTTAGATATTAGAAAAAAAGTAGAAATCTTAGATATTAGAGAAAAAAAAAAAAAAAGTAGAAATCTTAGAGAAAAACAAAAAGCAGAAATCTTAGATATTAGAAAAAAAAAAAAAAAAGTAGAAATCTTAGAAAAAAAAAGCTGAAATTTTAGATATTAGAAAAAAAAAAAACAGAAATATTAGAGAAAAAAAAAACAAAGCAAAAATCTTTGATATTACAGAAAAAACAAAAAAGCAAAAATCTTAGATATTAGAGAAAAAAAAAAGCAGAAATATTAGATATTAGAGAAAACAAAAAAAGCAAAAATCTTTGATATTAGAGAAAACAAAAAAGCAAAAATCTTAGATATTAGAGAAAACAAAAAAGCAAAAATCTTAGATATTAGAGGAAAAAAAAGGCAAAAATCTTAGATATTAGAGAGAAAAAAAAAAGCAAAAATCTTAGATATTAGAGGAAAAAAGCCAAAATCTTAGATATTAGAAAAAAACAAAAAAGCCAAAATCTTAGATATTAGAGAAAAAAAAGCAGAAATATTAGATATTAGAGAGAAAACAAAAAAGCAAAAATCTTAGATATTAGAGAAAACAAAAAAGCAAAAATCTTAGATATTAGAGAAAACAAAAAAAGCAAAAATCTTAGATATTAGAGAGAAAAAAAACAAAAAAAGCCAAAAACTTAGATATTAGAGAAAAAAACAAAAAAGCCAAAATCTTAGATATTAGAGAAAAAAAAAAAAAAAGCAGAAATTAGATATTAGAGAAAAAAAGTAGAAATTAGATATTAGAGAAAAAAAGTAGAAATTAGATATTAGAAAAAAAGTAGAGAAATTAGATTAGAAAAAAAAAAAAAAAAGCAGAAATATTAGAGAAAAAAACAAAAAGCAAAAATCTTAGATATTAGAGAAAAAAAAATCTTAGATATTAGAGAAAAACAAAAGCAAAAATCTTAGATATTAGAGGAAAAAAAATCTTAGATATTAAAGAAAAAAAAGTAGAAATTTTAGATATTAGAGAAAAAAAAACAAAAAAAGTAGAAATCTTAGAGAAAAACAAAAAAGCAGAAATCTTAGACATTAGAGAAAAACAAAAAAAAGTAGAAATTTTAGATTAGAGAAAAAAAAACAAAAAAAGTAGAAATCTTAGATATTAGAAAAAAACAAAAAAAACAGAAATATTAGAGAAAAAAAAAACAAAAAGCAAAAATCTTAGATATTAGAAAAAAACAAAAAGCAAAAATCTTAGATATTAAAGGAAAAAAAAAGGCAAAAATCTTAGATATTAGAAAAAAAACAAAAAGCAAAAATCTTGGATATTAGAAAAAAACAAAAAAAGACAAAAAATCTTAGATATTACAGAAAAAAAAAGCAGAAATCTTAGATATTAGAGAAAAAAAACAAAAAAGCCAAAATCTTAGATATTAGAGAAAAAAAAAAAAAGCCAAAATCTTAGATATTAGAGAAAAAAACAAAAAGCCAAAATCTTAGATATTAGAAAAAACCCCAAAAAAGCAGAAATTAGATATTAGAAAAAAAAAAAGTAGAAATTAGATATTAGAAAAAAACAAAAAGCAGAAATATTAGAGAAAAAAACAAAAAAGCAAAAATCTTAGATATTAGAGGAAAAAAAAAAAGTAGAAATTTTAGATATTAGAAAAAAAGTAGAAATCTTAGATATTAGAGAAAAAAAACAAAAAAAAGTAGAAATCTTAGAGAAAAAACAAAAAAGCAGAAATCTTAGATATTAGAGAAAAAAAACCAAAAAAAGTAGAAATCTTAGACATTAGAGAAAAAAACAAAAAGTAGAAATTTTAGATTAGAGAAAAAAAAACCAAAAAGTAGAAATCTTAGATATTAGAAAAACAAAAAAACTGAAATATTAGAGAAAAAAACAAAAAGCAAAAATCTTAGATATTAGAGAAAACAAAAAAAGCAAAAATCTTAGATATTAAAGGAAAAAAAGGCAAAAAATCTTAGATATTAGAGAAAAAAAAGCAGAAATCTTAGATATTAGAGAAAAAAAAACAAAAGTAGAAATCTTAGATATTAGAAAAAAAACAAAAAAAAACAAAAAAAGCAAAAATCTTAGATATTAGAGAACAAAAACAAAAAGCAAAAATCTTAGATATTAGAGAAAAAAAAACAAAAAAAGGCAAAAAATCTTAGATATTAGAGAAAAAAAAAGCAGAAATATTAGATATTAGATAAAACAAAAAAAAGCAAAAATCTTAGATATTAGATAAAACAAAAAAGCAAAAATCTTAGATATTAGAGAAAAAAACAAAAAAAAAGCAAAAAATCTTAGATATTAGAGAAAAAAACAAAAAGCAAAAATCTTGGATATTAGAGAAAAAAACAAAAAAGCAAAAATCTTAGATATTAGAGAAAAAAATAGAAATCTTGATATTAGAAAGTAGAAATCTTAGATATTAGAGAAAAAACAAAAAAGCAAAAATCTTAGATATTAGAGAAAAAAAATAGAAATCTTAGATATTAGAAAGTAGAAATCTTAGATATTAGAGAAAAAAACAAAAAAGCAAAAATCTTAGATATTAGAAAGTAGAAATCTTAGATATTAGAGAAAAAAAAAAAGTAGAAATATTAGATATTAGAGAAAAAAAACAAAAAAGCAAAAATCTTAGATATTAGAAAGTAGAAATCTTAGATATTAGAGAAAAAAAAAAAAAGTAGAAATATTAGATATTAGAGAAAAAAAAAAGACATCTTAGATATTAGTAGATTTCTATTCATGCACATTACACATAAAAACTACACACATTAAAGATATTCTTAAAAAAATGTATGTTGTGTTATTTTCTTACACGTTTAAAACATTTAGAATTTATTTTTAAAGGTTAAAATATGAAAAAAAAAAAATGTAATCATGAGAGATGTTTGGTGGATGTTGCTTAATGCGCTTCTGTTCCACATTAAATTTGTGTTAAAAATGTTTCACAATACATAAAGCGATTCATCTTAAAGAGGCAAACAATCTTAAAGTTGCTCACTAGTGCTTCTTCTTAGACTTCTAGATGGGGATGTAGATTTGTAATAGTGAGTGGGAGACAAAAATTGTATTATATATTAAACAAAACAATAAACATCGTTTTGAACATAACACTGGTGCTACAGGCACTGAGCATTTTTACTGCTCTGTATAATATAGAGCACAACCTTATGGTTTTCAAACGCTTTCTGCATTTGGAAAAAAAAAAAAAAAAAAAAAGGAAAAAAATTATTTGTGCACAAAAAAAATAATAAAAAGCACACTTGTAGGGGTGCACAATTTGTCCAAAACTGTTTGTATATTTCAATATAACTAATAAAACTGATGCTTCCTATTTGTAAATAAAAACTTTCTCTATATTACTAATCGGTCTAATACTGACAGATAATGAGCAGCTAAAGTTGGCTCATGTGTTAGGAGCACGTGCAAGTTAGCTAGCTAATGGACATTCAATATTAACTTAATATGATATTCTCAACGCTAATACATTTTACAACCAAAAGATTATAAAGGATGACTGTAGATGTAACTCACCTTATAACCAGTCCACGATCCACGTTGTTGTAGCGCAAATTATTAATAGAAACTTTGCTTCTCCTGCTGCTGTTGCCGCCTCTACCGAGCGGGCGTGGAATGACGTCATTTCCGCTTATAAACATTTCCGTTTCTTGAAATCTGTACGTAAACCGGTCTCCTAAAATGTAACTGTTTATATGTTGTTTGTATCACATCTAGCTACACGTGAACTACATTCATACCTTTCAACTGATTAAATCTAATAGTTTAAACAATTTACAGGTTTAGATTCATTGTAAGTAATCTGACTGCATCATTTTTGCAAGTTAGCTAACTAATGGACTTTTAATATTAATATAGTAATAAACTATGCCATGATATATTTTTTGGAGTGTGGCTCAAAATTAAATTGTGTCTACTGTTAACATTTCACAAAATCCTCTGGTCTTCAACAGGAAATAATGCCAGAATTTATTAGAAAGAACTTTTCCAGCAAAACTATGTTTTACTGTCAAGTGCTTTTCTTAATGTGATAAAACTGCTTTATTAAGTTGCATTTGTTGCCATTGCTGTTGAATATTAGATGTTAAATATTCAAGGTTCGTTAAAAATTGTAGAAACTTGGTGGTGTGTCTGATTAAAACACTGTAAGCAGCGCCAGTCCTTTGCTTTCTTTTATTCCATTGATGAGAAGAATCAAATCTTTAGCAATCAGCATACGATGCAGTCAAAGTCACAGTGCAGGACTACCACGATGAACATGATGAATTAGCAGGATAGACAGAATGAAAAGGATGGTTTTTCGGTCACTACAAACAATATAAAACAAGAATTAAACTCAAACAACTACAATAAACATTATTTACTCAATCCACACAAGGATTAAATATCTAAAGTGAAATGAACAAATTCAAACAATACAAATTACCAAACAAACTTACTTAACACATCCTAAGGAAAGGATTCAAGGACGTGGTTGGGTGCCCATTCAAACACCCCCACCTCACCAAGGCAAAAAGGGGACAAAGGAAGGAAGTGAGGTCTATTTATAGACCTCAACCAGGGGGAATATGGGTAATGTAGTGTGCCATATATGGAGTTGATCTTAAAAGGCGAATTACTAGGATTTGTGGGAAATGTAGTTCAAAGAAAAATGAAATTAGGAAAAAGGTAAACTAGTCAAATTTACAACAGCCGCCCCCAAATACCGTCATGTATTTGCTATTATTCATTAATTTGAGGTAACGGAATCAGCTTAGCAACTGGGCGTACATCGTTTTCCATTAATAACAATCTCAGCTACTCTGACACGTCCATCCCGACTAGGTAAAAGATGTACTACCCTACCAATGGGCCATGATGCTCTTGGAAGTTGGGAATCAATAACTAAAACAGTAGAATCATTTAGATTAGGATTTTCTCTATTCCATTTTTCAGATCTGCGACGTTAGAAGAGGTGTAACCTAATGGCTTTGAATTTAAAGCCCCTTCAACTTCTGTCAGAACTGTCCGTAGGACTTCTTCGGATACTGTTTGGCTGCCAAGTAGTACACGGAGAGCTGTTTTAACGGAGCGGATCTCTCGTTCCCATGAGCCTCCAAAATGAGGAGCTTGAGGAGGGTTAAATTTGAATTTGATCTGCTGATTTTCGAGTTTTACTTGTAGCTCATTGGTTAGGCTCTGGAACACTTCTTTTAATTCTCTCGCAGCTCCACGGAAATTACTTCCTTGGTCACAAAGAATCTCATACGGCTGACCTCTCCTGGATATAAAACGGCGTAGGGCCATTAGAAAACCATCCACATCCAAACTGTTTAACAAATCAAGATGCAGACATCGAGTAGTCTGGCACTTAAACAGAATGCCCCATCTCTTTTCTGTTCTACGTCCAACCTTGACATAGAAAGGGCCAAAACAGTCCATCCCAGTGGACCAAAAGGGAGGCTTAAACAGTCGGAGCTTAGAGGGTGGAAGATCTGACATTTGAGGGATGGATGGCTTAGCTTTCCACTTTCTACATTCCAAACAGGACAACTGATGCTTTTTCACAGCCTGTCGTCCTTTAATTATCCAATAATTATGGCGAAGTTCTGAGAACTCTCTCTGGACCAGGATGAAAAGTTTCTCATCACAGTCCTTGATGATTAAACTAGATAATGGATGCTTGGAATCAAGGATGACTGGATGAACCATTTCAAATTCCATATCCTCTAATTGTCTGAGCCTGCCACCCACTACAATAAGTCCTGTTTCTTCTCTGAACTCAAGTGTAAGGAGTCGACTTTGAGATTCAATGGGCTTTCCTTCCTTTAAAGACTGGTACTCTGAGGGGAAACTTTGTTGCTGGGCTTGTCTCAGACGATGATTATGAATGACTGAAGGGTCACAAGAGTCTGGACTATGTTGTCGCAATAACTCAGTTGTAGCAGACTTTAACTCGGTCCATGACTGGAAACAGGAAGGATCTGGGAGTACGAGATCCTCCAGTTGTGTTAAACCACAAAAAAGTGGTTTTCGGAGCTCAGGATCAGGACTAGCAGATTGGGACACTAGATTTTGAGACCACTGTTGTGGAGGAAGTTTCAGAAACGACGGGCCTTGTCGCCATCTGTGATCAGGATTGGCCAGCTCAATAAGCGTTCTACCTCTAGTGATATCATCTGCTGGGTTCTGTGGGGAAGGGATATATCTCCAAGAAGAGACATCAGTGAGTTCCAAGATTTCAGTGATTCGATTGGCTGCAAAAACTTTATAACGGCAGGAAGAGGAATGCATCCATGACAAAACAGTTGTGGAATCGGACCATAATACCACATTTGTCAAAGTAAGAGTCAGTTCCTTTTGCAGAAGCTTGGAGAGCTGTGCACCTGTTAGAGCAGCGCAAAGTTCGAGGCGAGGGATGGATATTTGCCTTTTTGGGGCAACTCGGGATCTTGCCATGATGAAGGAGGTATATACCACACTCTTGTCAGTTTCCATCCTCAGATAAGCTACTGATCCATATGCGCTCTCTGAAGCGTCACAAAAAATATGCAACTCTCTGGATACAATTAACTCGGATGGTGAAATTAAATAACAGCGGGGAAGCTGTATCAGTGACAGATCAGGTAACTCTGTTTCCAAAGCCTTCCAGGCCTGTTGAATTGGACTTGGCATAAAGGGTCATCTCAACCCCGAGACTTCATCCAGCATTGCTGTACAATGATCTTAGCTCGTGTTGTAAAGGGAGTAATATAACCCAACGGGTCATATTGACTAGCGAGAACTTTATAAATATTCCGCATAGTTGTGGTGTTATACTCCACGGTTCGAGAAACGGTACCCCAATAGATCAGAGGACAATGCCATCTACATTTACATTTAGTCATTTTGCAGACGCTTTTATCCAAAGCAACTTACAATTGAGAGTACAACAGCGATTCATTTTTGAGAGACAAACAGACAGAGTAAGTGCTTATAACACCCAGTCACAGGAGTGTTCAAATTAGTACATGCCAGAAGGGAAGGAATAAACAAAGGGGAGGAGAAGTGAGACAGAGACAGTGAGAGTATACATTTTTTTTTTTTTTTTTTTTTTTTTTATGATGAGGTCAGGTATTGCTGAAAGATGTGAGTTTTCAGCAGTTTCTTAAAGATTGACAGAGATCCAGCATTCCGGATATGTACAGGAAGATCGTTCCACCAGCCAGGAACAGAGAACGAGAAAGTTCTGGAGAGTGATTTGAGCCTCTTTGAGATGGTACCACGAGCGTCGCTCACTAGCAGATCTCAGACTTCTAGAGGGTGTGTAGATTTGTAATAGTGAGTGGAAGTAGACTGGTGCCGAGTCTGTGGTTGTTCTATATGCAAGCATCAGTGCCTTGAACTTGATCACGAGCTGCAATCGGTAGCCAATGTAAGGAGATAAAGAGAGGTGTAACATGGGTTCTCTTGGGCTCATTGAATACCAGCCGTGCTGCTGCATTCTGAATCATTTGTAGAGGTTTTATTGTGTTTGATGGAAGTCCAGCCAGAAGAGCATTGCAGTAGTCCAGTCTAGAAATGACAAGGGCCTGGACAAGTAGCTGTGCAGCTTTCTCTGTTAGAAAGGGCCTGATCTTTCTGATGTTGTGTAATGCAAACCTGCAGGATCGAGCAGTCTTTGCAATGTCATCTTTGAAGGTTAGTTGGTCATCGAGATTACACCAAGATTTCTGACTGAGGTTGATGGGGTAATTGACGAAGAACCTAGCTGGATGGTGAAGTCATGCTGTGTAGTTGGAGTGGCAGGGAATACAAGCAGCTCAGTCTTTGTCAGGTTGAGCTGTAGGTGGTACTCTTGCATCCATGTCGAGATGTCCGCCAGGCAACCCGAGATCCGAGTAGCTACCGTTGGATCGTCTGGATGAAGACCCAAAGCTCCTTCCTTTGGATCCAAGCGATCGTGAATGATCCATAGTTCAGCACTCTCAGACCTGGCTTCAGAAGGAAGATGTCTCACAACATCAGGCTGGTTACTTGCCCACTGTCTGAATTCAAATCCCCCACTCATCAGTAGGGAGGCGTGTGCGGTCAAGATGGGTCTTTGCAGCTTGCACATGTGGGAAACTCTCTAAACAGTTATCTACATAGAATGACTGAAGAACTGAATCCACTATATCTTCATTTCCTCAGTTATCACAGACATGCTTTTTGCAAAGCATATGTTGCGCAACATGGACTACATACTGTGCCAAATGGCAAAACTTGCCACTCGTAGACATTGGGTGGATTTGATCTCTGCATGTTGTGCCACAAAAAGCGTAAGAGAGGGCGATTTTCTGGTAGTAGCCTAAATTGGTGAAACATAGATTTTGTGTCACCACTAATGGCTACTGGCAAAATCTGAGTAAGACACCAAGCAAAGAGGGGCCTAACTGTGGACCAGGAAGGAGCTGGTTGTTTAAATGACATACCTTTATACAGTAGGAACAATTGAAGACTACTCGGGGTTTCCATTATGCTCCACAAGGTGATGAGGATATACCATGATTCGTTCGAAGACTCATGAGGAGGTTCTATTTTTGAAATATAGCCAGAGTTCTCCAACCGCAATTTCTTGATCATAGACCACAGCAGATTCAGGATTTCTTTGGAGGCGGCGCTCAATACTTCTGAGAGAAGACATAACTGCATTTGGCGAGGCTTGTAACTGGATTGCAGGAGCAGCACGCAATAAAGGAGTGGCGTATCTCTGCACACACCATCGACTTCAACTCTCTTAGTCTTGGAGGCTAACAAGTCTATGACTTCTTGGTCCTGCTTGGACCTAGTAATGGCTCTCTCATTTCTGAAAGGAAGAATGTCTAATTGCCATAATTTCTCTACATCGTGGTGAAGATCCTCGAGTGGGTTAGTGATGGTAAAAGACACTGCATCTTACTAGTGTTAGGAATTGCAATAGGACCTTGAAGTACCCAACCCAATTTGGTCTGAATTGCGGCTGGAGATTTCGGGGGCGAAGTACACCTGGTTAATTGGATTTATCAGGTGTGGATAGTCTGCTCCAATAAGTATGAGTGGTTGAACGTTAGAGAATGCTGAAAGTGGTAAATCTTGAAGGTGTCTGAAACGTCTCTTTAAAGTCTCAACAGGATATGTCTGCTCTGCCAGTCCCAATCTGGCAGCAGAAAAGGCATTGGAAATGGTATACTTCCTTTCTGGATTGGCAGTTGAGGATATTTCAAAAGTTACAGAAGAGCCTTCCAGCGCAATAGTGTCTTGACGTACAGTCCTGACAATTAGGGACTCAGCTTCCCCTTAAGGCCTAGATAATCAGACGCTTGAGATAGAAGCATGGTGCGTTCTGATCCATCATCAAGGATGGCATACGTTTGCAGGGATCGGCCTTTATGATGGATAAGTACTTCAACAACTTTCAGGAGCACCTTGCCGGAACCTCCAAGTCGACTAAGATAGAATGTACCATTATCCTTACCATGACTATTTTCACCATGAAGAACACCAAAGGTGTCGGCCTTTGCACTGTGGACAGGGTTTTCTCAAGTCACAGTCAGCAGCTAGATGGTTAAGCCCACATCTCCAACATCTTTTGTTCTCTCTAATCCACTCATCCTTTTTGTTGTCTTCTAAAGCTCTGAAAGGAGGACATAGGCCAATGAAATGTTGTCTACTAGAACAATATGCACAACAAATACTTGGAACTCTGTTCTTGATCTCTCCGATTCCGGGATTGCTTATTTATGGATCTTGATACAACAGAATTACTATTAGCTCCATATAAAACTGTCCAGTGTGAGGATGGATCTTTGATTGAGGTTTACTCAAAAGTGGTTTCGGGGAAGTCACTAACTTGATCAGCAATCGCTTGACATTCAGCTTCTTCTTGGAGCCTAACAGAAAAGTTAATCAGGTTATAGCTTTGACCATTTAGGCTGGCACGAGCATAACGTGCAAAGTTGGTCACATGTTCTATGGGCAATTTACTAAGAAGTTGCTGCACATGAGAAGCACATGTTAGTTCTGATTTAGCTTGATCTTGGCCCAAAGATTGCAGCATGCCAACCAAAGCTCTAACCTTCAGTGCAAAACTACTAAATGCTCTGATGTCACCTGGTCTAACCTTAGGAAGAGCTAGAATGGCTTTGATTTCCCTCAAAACTAGCTGATGGGGTTGCCCATATTTCTGTTGAAGTGCAAGAAGAGACATACTATATGGTCTAGGATCATTAGCATAAGCTAAAGCAAGGTTACGAGCAAGGGGGAATCTTAAATGATCCAACAAGATATGATATTTGTAATGTTCTGACTCGTAAGGGGACAACAGATTAGTCTGAGCTAACTGCAACATAGCAAGTTCTTGAGGATCATCATTCGACAGAAAAGGAAAGGAGGGTCCCTGAACACGAGAAATGGGATAAGTGGATTGTTGTAAAGCATAATATGGCTGGGGGCATGGGCAAGAATGAATAAATGGGACTCCAGTTGCCTGGGTAGTGGAAATAATTGGTTGAACAAATGAAGGAGGTTGCTGTACAACATTATTACCTGAGTAACCTACAGAGTGTGACTGCGTAGAGTATCCTACATTAGCTGATGCATGAGGAATGTGTTGAGACTGAGAAGTTAACTGTACTGATGGGGTCTGTGAAGGCAACTGAGTATTAACCAAAAGTGAGGAAAGGGGATTACTTGGTAAGCAGTTGCTTGACTGTGGGATGTTCAGTGCTTGCATTTGAGGGAAATGGGAATCAGCAGGGTCAGGAACTACAGGAGTTTGAGTCACAATACCTGATTGTATTTGTGATGTATCAGGTGTGTGTGTATGCTGAGATGGACTATGTAACAATGAGGAAGGTGGGGAGGCAGAGAACTAGGCCTACTCGATGGAAGTGGTGACGGAGTGGTTGATGAATTACCTTGTTTACATGTGGATTTCTGCTCAGCTTTCTTAATACATGCACACAATTCTTCAACAATAGGTGGTTTATCAACAACATTCTCATCATCATCAGAAACATCATCAAAAGACTGATAAATCAGACTGCTTACAAGAAACTACTAACCGTGACATTCTAGACATAATCTCTCCAAGCATACTCTTAAGTCCAAATATTTCTTGTTTAACATCAATGTCGAGCAAGTCATGTTGAGACTGTTCACCTTGAACAGATGAGCAAGAAGCAGGTCCTAAGGGCAAGCGTTTCCATTGTCTATTTGTTGATGATCACTTACGGCTAGAGTTGGTGAGGAAGGAGGTGGAAGAGGAGTAGGTTCTCGTACCACACAGTCTGCAAAACGGGCAGGAGGTCTTCTCATTGGTCCACTACGCCGGGCTGCCGGTCTTACCTGATAATTCATTCCACCAAATTTCTACTCTCGGCTCGAAGGACCATATGTTGAATATTAGATGTTAAATATTCAAGGTTCGTTAAAAATTGTAGAAACTTGGTGGTGTGTCTGATTAAAACACTGTAAGCAGCGCCAGTCCTTTGCTTTCTTTTATTCCATTGATGAGAAGAATCAAATCTTTAGCAATCAGCATACGATGCAGTCAAAGTCACAGTGCAGGACTACCACGATGAACATGATGAATTAGCAGGATAGACAGAATGAAAAGGATGGTTTTTCGGTCACTACAAACAATATAAAACGAGAATTAAACTCAAACAACTACAATAAACATTATTTACTCAATCCACACAAGGATTAAATATCTAAAGTGAAATGAACAAATTCAAACAATACAAATTACCAAACAAACTTACTTAACACATCCTAAGGAAAGGATTCAAGGACATGGTGGGGTGCCCATTCAAACACCCCCACCTCACCAAGGCAAAAAGGGGACAAAGGAAGGAAGTGAGGTCTATTTATAGGGGGAATATGGGTAATGTAGTGTGCCATATATGGAGTTGATCTTAAAAGATGAATTACTAGGATTTGTGGGAAATGTAGTTCAAAGAAAAATGAAATTAGGAAAAAGGTAAACTAGTCAAATTTACAACAATTGCATTTAATACAAACAAATAAAAACGGTATGAAGGCCTGCTCGAAGAAAGACAAGAACAGGACCGGCGTGAGCGGCAGGCCAAACTAAACCGGGAGAGCAGTGCAAAGATGCCTGGAAAGGTAGTCCTAGTATTAATAGCTCCTTTTTTTGTCTGGAAAGGGGAAAAATACTGAAACTACTCGGAGAAAGTGTCAGGCTGGAGTAAGAGAAAGAGACAGGTGGAGTAAAAGAAAGATACAGAGTCGTTATTTAATGTTTTCTTTTGTTTCTTATTGAGTTTGAGGACGCCGATCGATGCCGCGAATGTAGTGGAGCAGAGTTCATGAGAGAACTGAAAGAGATTGATCACGCAAACTGGAACTGCTGAAGGACATAAAGGAGGAGGACACTCGTATCCTGCACCTTTCTGAAGAGCTGCAGCAGAAGAAGACAGAGCTGGACAGCATCACAGCAGAAACAGAAAGAGCGGTAAAAAACATTCACACGTTTAGAGCGTTAGACACAAAAAAAGACCTCCTTCTGTAGGCTACGGTCTTTAAAGATCACAGCTGTTCCACAGAAACTGAAACTAGAGGAATTGCTCACCTCTGAAGATGAAGAGGAGGTCCTGAACGCTCAGATAAAGGCCAGGATTGTTCGATTTATCAAACGATAGCACCTTACTGGAAAGAGTCTGAAGATGTTGAGGACCCCTTCAAGCAGCTGCAGCTGGTGAATAATGAGAAACACTTCTGGCATCCCTGATTCATGTGTTGATGATACGGTGTTTAAAGTGAAACGCGCGGTAAAGTTATAAAATGGCATTAAATGGCGATGTGATTAATTGCAACTCATGGTGATTTTTCTCTTTTAATTTTCCCTTCAGATTTGAAAACAGTTTCAACTCATGAAAGCTGTAGGTGAAGAACAAAAAGCAGGTGAAACTAAAGACAACAAGCAGCGGAGATCCAAGCTCTGAAGATGCACCAAAACCAGCCAGATGTGCCTAAACCACATAATAAAAGCATTTTGACAGCATTGTGTACTGGATGCTATACTGAGATGAATAGAATTTTATTTAAATGTGTTTGTCATCATTTTTGTTATGAAGGATTGATGCATTAAAACATTGTTGGATTGAAAAGTGCATAATACACACACACATATATATACATATACATATACACATGTAAGGAGGAGGCGGAAGCCGATTGCGATTCCATGTGCGGATGTTTATTGGAAACACACACACAGATGAGGATGGTCAAAAACAAGCAAGGGTTGGCAACAGTAATATCAGTCCGGAAGGCAAACATACACAAAGGGAAATCCGTGGGCAAAGTCGAATGGAGGCAATGGTCAATATCAAAGTTCAGTAGTAATCGGTTACCGTAACAAACAAGGATGATCCGTGAAGCCGTGAGTCGATGAAGCAAGCAAAAGGTCATACACAATAGTAGTCAGTAGAGCAATGGTAAACGCTTGGTAAGGCAGACAGGCTGGCAATACTTCGCGTAGAGCACCTGGTGCTCTACGGTTAAATAGCCCTAACCCGGAAGTAGCAGCAGAGGGCGCGGCTCGGGTCAGTACTCGGGAGAGGGCTCCCTCTGCTGGTTGGATGTTACAGAACTCCCCCCTCTAGGAGCGACTCCTGGAGCTTTTCGTGGACGTCCTCGTGGGCGTCCCTGTGGTTGTGGTTGGTCCTGGACAGAATCTCGTGGTTGGTCTCGTGGTTGTTCTCGTGGCCGTGGTTGGTTCTGGGCAGAATCTCGTGGTTGGATGCGTGGGCGTCCCCGTGGTCGTGGTGCTGGACGATCGGGTCTGGCTCTGTGGAACTCCTCAATAAGGGATGGATCCAAAATGTCCTGAGCGGCTACCCAGGATCTCTCCTCTGGTCCATAACCCTCCCAGTCCACCAGGTACTGGAGCCGACCCCCTCGTCTCCGCGAGTCCAGTAGTTCGCTCACTTGATATGCGGGATTCCCGTCAATCTCAAGTGGCGGCGGTGGTTCTGGGGCTTCATGGCCAGGAGTCAGCCCGGGTGGACCGGTTTGAGGAGGGATACATGAAAGGATGGAGATATACGATAATTAGTAGGCAGCTCCAGTTGATATGTGAC
Organism: Puntigrus tetrazona; assembly: GCF_018831695.1. Lineage (NCBI taxonomy): Eukaryota > Metazoa > Chordata > Actinopteri > Cypriniformes > Cyprinidae > Puntigrus > Puntigrus tetrazona. The sequence continues at coordinate 14,161,875 of NC_056709.1, read as the reverse complement.
ATCATTTACTTGTTTTATTATCTTGAATGGTCCTACATACCTTGGGCTTAGCTTCTTACTGGGCAGCCGCATCTTGATGTCCCTCACGAGAGCCAGACCCTTTGTCCAGGTTGATATGGGGATGTGGGCGTCTGTGGCGTTTAGCTTGGGTCTCTTGATACCTGATCGCTCTTTGTAGTCTCACATGAGCACTATCCCACACCCTCTCACTCCTCTGAATCCAATCATCAACGGCTGGGACATTGGATGGTTCTCCTGACCACGGGAACATGGGCGTGGCGGCTGATACCGAGGACACATTGGGATGGGGTCATACCAGTAGCCAATTTGACTAGTGAGTTTTGAGCATACTCGGCCCATGGTAAAAACTCTGACCATCTGTGTTGTTCTCTGTGGCAATAGGTCCGCAGGTACCTCCCGATCTCCTGATTAAGTCTCTCGACCTGTCCATTAGCCTGTGGGTGGTAACCTGAGGTAAGGCTCACATTAATGTCGAGCTGTTTACAGAAGGCCCTCCATACTTGGGAAGTAAATTGAGTACCTCTATCACTCACTATGTCCTCGGGTAATCCGTAGATTCTGAAGGCGTGCTCGAACAGGGCGAGGGCAGTTTCCATGGCGGTGGGAGGTTCTTCATGGAACTAATCGACATGACTTAGAAAATCTATCAATAATGACTAAAATGACTGTGAAACCGTTAGACAATGGTAAATCTGTGACAAAGTCAATGGATAGATTAGACCATGGTCGCTGAGGGATGGGCAGAGGCTTGAGCAAACCGGCAGGCAATTCTCTGGGGTCTTGCATTGTGCACATACCTGGCATGCCTTGACATAGTTCGTCACATCCCGAGATATTGACGGCCACCAAAAGGCGTTCTTCGCTAACTGTAGTGTTCTGGTGATGCCTGGATGACCTGAACTTAGTGAAGTGTGTACCCATTGGAGGATGCGTTGGCGTATTGTTGATGGTACGTAATGTTTACCAGGAGGACATTGAGGGGGTGCTGGTTCATGTTGTAATTCCTCTGCAGCTCCTCCATTATATCCCAGGACACTGGAGCCAGGATCACCGTGGGTGGCAGAATATTATCCGGGATTCCCTCCTTCTGAGGTGCGTCATATCTTCGTGACAGTGCGTCAGCCTTACTGTTCTTGGAACCTGGACGATAGGTGACAGTGAATTGAAAACGAGTAAAAAATAGTGACCATCTTGCCTGTCTGGGGTTCAGTCTTTTAGCTCCCTTGATATATTCCAGGTTCTTGTGGTCCGTGATGACTTGGAGCACGTGGTGCACTGCTCCTTCCAGCCAGTGTCTCCACTCCTCAATGGCCGCTTTCATGGATAATAGCTCCTTGTTTCCCAACGTCATAATTTCTCTCAGCTGCTGTCAGTTTCCTGGAAAAGTAAGCACATGGGTAAAGTTTCCCTGGTTGACCGTGACGCTGGGAGAGAACAGCTCCAATTCCGCAGTCCGATGCATCCACTTCCACGATAAACGGTAGCTCAGGATCAGGATGTTTGAGAATAGGGGCTGTGGTGAAACGTTCCTTAAGGTTGAGAACGCCCCTAATTGCTCCCTCATTCCATCTCAATTTGGGACGGCTTTCCCTTTAAGAGAGAGGTTAGTGGTGCAGCAACAGTACTATAGTTCGGATAAAGCGTCGGTAGAAATTTGCAAACCCTAGAAACCGTTGTAGCTCCTTGATCGTAGTGGGTTGGGGCCATTCCGTAACTGCTTTAACCTTGTCATCGTCCATCCTCACTCCCTGGTGGCTGATTTCGTAACCTAGAAACAGAGTTTGTGACACATGAAACTCACATTTCTCCTCCTTAACATACAATCTGTGCTTCAGTAACCTGGACAGAACCTCCTTGACATGTCCAATGTGATCTGCCTCATTCTTTGAGTAAATGAGGATGTCGTCAATATAAGCCACCACGTATTTGTTTAGGATGTCCTTGAAGATTTCATTGATGAAGGACTGGAATACAGCGGGAGCATTAGCTAGCCCATACGGCATAACAAGATATTCGTGAGTGCCCTCTAGTCGTCATGAAAGCAGTCTTCCACTCGTCTCCCTCCTTGATCCTTATCAGGTTATAGGCACTCCGGAGGTCTAACTTAGTATATACATCCTTGCCTCGCGAAGTTGTTCAAGAGCTGATGGAAGTAAAGGTAGGGGATATCGAAACTTGACAGTGACGTTATTTAGGCCTCGATAATCGATGCATGGGCGCAGGCCTCCATCCTTCTTTCCTACAAAGAAGAATCCCGCTGCTGCAGGTGATGTGGAGGGTCTAATGAACCCAAAGCTAAGAGCCTCATTAATATATTCCTCCATAGCCTGGCTTTCAGTTAATGACAATGGGTATACCTTACTTTTGGGTGACATGGCGTTAGGTAGGAGGTCAATCGCACAGTCCCATGGTCGGTGAGGTGGTAATTCTGTTGCCCGTGATTTGCTAAACACCTCTGACAGTTGCCTGTAGCATGCTGGTATCTTGATTCTCCTCTGATTTTCCGGACTCTCTATACTGGTAGTGAGGCAGTTCCTTGGAGATACAGCGAAGCATCTGTTAATACACATGTGAGACCATTGCGTTAACTCACCTCTACCCCAGGATATAGTTGGGTCGGTGTACCGAAAGCCAGGGAACCGAGGATTGCTTCATACTTGGATGAATCAACAATATAGAACGTAATGGTTTCTTTGTGGAACATGCCAACCTGGAGAGTAAGAGCCTTGGTTCTGTGAGAAATGCCTCCTCCGATGTCCTCGTCATTAATGGTCTTGATCCTTAAAACAGATTCACAAGGTTGAGAAGGAATGTGATATTTGGCGACTACCTCACGACTGATGATGTTCAAGGCCGCGCCCGAGTCAACCATTGCTGTCAACATAACCTTTACATTGTTTAGACCGAGCATGATAGGTAACATGAGAGCCTTGTTGCTGAGTACGTGAAAATGATTCATATTTACCCGGTTTGTAGTGGTGGGTCTGGCGAGGACAGTCAACCTGATAATGTTTCCCTTCTCCACAGTAAAAGCAGAGTTGAAGACGACGCCGGCGTCGCAGCGTTCTTCCATAGAGACACGTTGGGAGTTTACTTGCATGGGTTCCGGTTTCTCCATTAACTCGTGTCGTATTTGATTCTTTTCCTGGCTCGTGATCATAGACGGCGCTTTACGTTGCGGTGCCTGGCGCTTAAGATTATCAATACGGATTGTTAAATTGACGAGATCGGAAAAAGATAAATCCTCACCTCTACACGCCAATTCCGTCTGTAAATCTGCCGTGAGACTCCGTTTGAAAGTCGCCTTGAGTGCGACATCATTCCAGCCGCTTTGAGCAGCGGCGTCCTGAACTCAATAGCATAATCAGCGGCTGTGCGTTTACTCCTGGGACAGATCCATTAACTGGGTTGAGATATCCTTGCCCCTGCAGGATATTCAAACACCCTCTCTTAGCATCTGTAAGAAATAGTTAGCAGATGTCTTGATGTGGGGATCTGTATCCCAAACTGCAGTCGCCCAGTCGATCGCTCTTCCCGTCAGTAGCGTCATAATAAATGCACACTTGACTTCTTCATTGTTGAATCTACACTGCTGAAACTCCAAATACAGCCTGACCTGGCGAATGAAACCCTTGCACCGTTCAGCAGAACCGTCAAACTTTTCGGGTAAGGCAAGGTTTACTGTAGAAAACGTAGTAGGGGGTAGATCCTGAATGTACCGGTGAGGTGTTCGTTCACGACTGCAGTTGATCCAATCGGGACTGGTAACCTTTCAATAGCTCCTCCTGGTATGCCATCAATTGTTGCATGTGTGTCACCTCCGCTGGAGTCTGGTCGGGCGAAGTATTCTGTAAGGAGGAGGCGGAAGCCGATTGCGATTCCATGTGCGGATCTTTATTGGAAACACACACACAGGTGAGGATGGTCAAAAACAAGCAAGGGTTGGCAACAGTAATATCAGTCCGAAGGCAAACATACACAAAGGGAAATCCGTGGGCAAAGTCGAATGGAGGCAATGGTCAATATCAAAGTTCAGTAGTAATCGGTTACCGTGAATAAACAAGGATGATCCGTGAAGCCGTGTGAGTCGATGAAGCAAGCAAAAGGTCATACACAATAGTAGTCAGTAGAGCAATGGTGGCGCTTGGTAAGGCAGACAGGCTGGCATACTTGGCGTGAGAGCACCTGGTGCTCTACGGTTAAATAGCCCTAACCGGAAGTAGCAGCAGAGGGCGGCTCGGGTCAGTACTCGGGGAGAGGGCTCCCTCTGCTGGTTGGATGTTACAACACATATATATATATATAATTTAAGTAAAAAAACAAAACAAAAAACATTTGCATAAGTAATTTCTTATAGTATGCATTTTTAAAAATCATATAATAAATGTAAGGAAATAATAATTTGCTCACGTTGAATAAATGTCTGTTCAATCGTAATCATTTTCAAACAGAAGTTTTAAATTTTAAACATATTTAAAAACCATAATTGAGTTTTTGTCTATATCGCTTAAGGCTCATGTTGCAGTAAGGAAATGATGCAATGACCTGCACATCTTAAAGTCAGCACAAATTATAGCACTTTATATGCAGACTGTTTAAAAGCAGCATCACAGCATTAAACAGAGCAGTAGACAGAAACAGTTATGCAATCTGCAAAAATGAGACGATTCCAAAAGCAGCTGTACTGTGGAGATTAAAATGTGATGAATTCAAAGACTAACAATTTTTTACGTACTTTTTTTTTTTTTGTGAAGGATGGAGTTAAAAACTTGAAAAAGCGTAGGGGTGAGCCCTTAAATTCAGTTTTACGTTTTAATGTTTGAGATTATGGCAGTAACCAACCCTCAGTTTTCATGTCCACCTTGTGGGACGCTGAACTTGATTGGACTGTGTTGAACTTGAGCGGAAAGGGTTGTTGATCTGCAGAGAGAGTACTTGAAGGCTCCTGATTGTTCTTGCTGACCTTGACCTGGATCGAAGGCGTTAGAAGAGGACAAGTTCTCAAGACCGTCCTGTTCCTCTTTCTCTCGGGCCCCACATCAACACTCTCCATCCCTTCTCCTGTTTCTCTCCAGCGCCCTCGTATCTTTCACTAACACTGACGGCCTGATGCTGATGAATATTGTGCCCCGATTAGGAGGAAACCTCTTTCAGGATTGTTTTCTACGCTGCTGTTAAAATGTAATTATATAAGTTTGATCAAGTTCTTTTCTCTTATATGTAATTCAGTCGTTGTTACGCTTACATTACATACGACTGAATTATAATGAATAAGCGATTAAGTGTGTAGACACGGGCCTGCCCAGATCAAAGAGATATTTGAAAATGTTTTACTATGATAAAGATATTTATGATTTAAAGTGAAACAGCGCCTCCGTCTGGTCAAGAAACACAGACGCTGCACACGAACAGAAATATCACGCGTGTCTTCCAGAGAGAGGCGACATAGTATCAATCGTGACATACAGCAGCGTCCTGATGTTAACAAACGTTCTCTTTAATTAAACAGGTTCCACATCTAGCAAAAGCAAGACAGCGCCATTATCTGGAGTTGATAAGAGTGAAAGGATTTCATGATAACTGACTACTTAATCGATCGTTCATCTCTAAAGCGTGCAGAAACAAGCGCAAAAGTCTGGGTCTCTCTGTGTCGCTCAGGCTGAGCTGCAGCGTCTCTATTCTCAGGAGCGATCCCACTACTGATCGACACGGGGGCTTTGACCTGCTCCGTCTCCGACCTGGGCGGTTCACCTCCTTAGACGACCTGGCGGTCCCGAGCTCCCCAGGAGCACCATATCGATACCGGACTTAGCGCGGACTCCCGATCGGCCACGGTCCACTGCAGCCCAGAAGCCCTGAGCTCAAGCGATCCGCCAGCCTCAGCCTCCCAGTAGCTTGGATTACAGGCGCGCCATACCGCACCCGGCGAGAACCCGAGAGACTCAACCTGCTGCTCGCTGCGCCCTCTAGCGCCGAGAAACAGAACTTCGTTTTTAAAAATATTTGGCAACACTTTTTCACAAGTCAGTGGAGGTGATGATGCAAATTATTTTAAATAGCCATCACACAATATTAGACCTTGTGTATTTTCTTAAATACATTCTGCTTTGGTGACTAAAAATCTTCAAACTTGTGGCTAACAATGTAGGCTATATTTACAATGGAACAGTTTAAAATGACCAGAGACTATTTGTACTAGTGTGTACTCCTTTTTATTATTTACAAAATATAGCCTAATATATGCCAAATGCACATGAGAGGATGTATTTATTTACTTTTCATATATTTATTTATTGTCGTATAGGGTATTCCAGAAACATAAATCAGAACCTCTGGGTTGATTTACCCCAAACAGGCATACCATGAGTATGTCGGTTCCAAAACACCTGAGAAGAGTTAGTTTAAATCAACCTCCAACTGGTTACCCAGAGAAAGACATTTTCAATGGATCGCGATTTCACAAATAACATGGAAAATCAAAGCGAAAAAAAGAGGCGCGTGTTTTCGATGCACGCTTATGAGGAGTTTAAGCCAATAATATTAAATAAAAGCAATACAGCTGCATCAGCTAAAGCAAGAGAGCTGGCTTGGCAAAAATAACCATGGACAGAGTAAATGCGTAAGTGTATTAAATTACAAATTTGTACTTATACTTCCTTTTGAATATGTTATATCACTATGAAAGCATTCTTTTCTGCCTTTCATTTCTTTAGTTTAAAATAATAATGTATATTTCTTTTTAATAAGGTGCAATCCTTCTGAGCCACAAGAACTTCAAGTTTCAGGTCAAAATCAGCACAAACACATTCTGCAAAAAGGTAATATTTGATTACGATTACGACATTGAACTATTATTATAACAGGATTTAGTCCCTATTCATTCTGTCATGTAGCTAATAGAGAGAAGACTGAAGCCCGTCCTAACTGGGGGACCACCACCACCTCCTCTCACTCCCATCTGAGGAGCTGGCTCTGTCTCTTAATAAAGCAAGACCCAGCGGTTCTCTGGCATTCAGGGGGCAGTGATGGTGAAAAACTGGCAAAGGTAAGCTTACCTCTATGATTTGTTTTCATTTTTTGTCCTAACAAATGACTATCTCTGTCACTTAAAGGCTTTTTGAACAAGATTCATTTTTTATGTAGGCTTGTTTTATTTATTTATCGCTCTTAAGGTGAGAACTTGTCTGAATATTAATCTGTTGCATGTTAAAAGTGTTGTGTGTGTGTGTGTGTGTGTGTGTATAAAGCAGTATGAAAAACATTTGATTGAATTTTTTTACTTTTATTGTTTTTCAGGAAATAAAGAAATAAACTGCCTGGCAGACCAGTGCAAAAAAACTAAGAAAGCAATTTTGACAGATCCTGTCTCTCAAAGTCTTCCGTCTCTGTTGGCCTGTAAAATCTGCAGGTGTTCCTCTGGGCCATCTTCACTCCAATACAAGGAGGGTGGCTCTCTCCTCTTATAGTGGCAATATTGTGAAGCACAACACAAGCCACTATAATGTCGTCATGCACTCTCTGGACTAACCCGGAGCCTACACAGACACTGAAAGCGAGATTTGAGGATCCTCTATAGTCCATCTCACACTCGGCCCGTGTTACGCTGTGAGCCAGGTTAAACCGTGTCTGTGGTCCAGGCTCAGGTTCAGGGTAGGGTTGTCGGTAAAGAGGGCAGACAAAGGGTATCCTCTGTCCCCCAGCAAGTAACCATTGTACTGTCCTGTAACGATTGAAGTGTACAACACAAATATAGTAAAGGAAAAAAACAGTATAAAGTAAAACATACCCTGCTGAAATGTCTGGCATAATGATGACTCGTGGAGAATTCTGGCATCACGCACAAATCCTGGCCATTTTGCTCTCGACATTGGTAATGATTTGGGTTGCCTCCCATATTACCTGAGTTAGTGGAAAAGTAATGACTTTAATGATTTTAAGAAGGAAAAAAGTTAAGTCGCATACCTGCACATTGATACTATGAATAGATTTCCATTAACAGTCTCCTCATTTATTGATGGAGCTTTAACAAGGAATATGAGTGCTTATCAATGCACCTAATTTGCAGTTGAAAACCCTGAATCAGAAAGTTATGGAAGTATGAAGTGTGTAAAAGATAATGAATACATGTACAGATATAAATAATATTACTAAATATTAAATATAAGCTCATAGATTTTACTACAAAAGGACACTTACTGTGGAAGTCGTCCTTAATAACAAGCAGAGGTTTATGGCCAGGAACTGTACAAGCGTGGGTAAGAACTGTTTAAGTGCCAGACATACTGTACGAACGGCTTAACTACACACAGTTGCCTTTCCACATGCTCTGAATCGCCACACTGTACAAAAAATGGCCAGATGCAAAAACCTAAGTTATATGCACAGAATTTTTTTGTGTAGTTTGTCACATTTATGCGATATGCGGTTTTAAAAAGACGTGTTAAATGAACTAACTAACTAATCTTTTAAAACGATAACGCTCTTTCAAATATTCATTGGGGTATGCAAACACATCAACACGTGGTCTTATTACCCTCCCCGACGAAAAATCTCACGTATAATTTGTGCTTCTACGTCCACAGGATCCTCCCTCAAAAGGGCACGCCATGCTCACCAACCTTCTGAAACGAAGTTACACTGAAACATATCTTCAGAGAATCAGCTGCTAAAAAAAAAAGATTTAACGCACATTGTGGCAAGGCAGATTACAACTGAAAAGCTGAACTGTTTAAAAGCTGAAGGATAAATTGGACTTTTTTAAAGACTTTTTAAGACCAAGTAAAGTTTTGTGAAAGCCTTAAATATAGCCTACCCGGGCAGAATCTCTATCGTAAAAACATGCCTCTGCCCTCATTGGCTGAGGTGCCCTCTCTCAACAAACCCACCCCCTATCAGCCCAGATCTGAAGAAGTAGTTATTTCATTCTATATATTCTATTTAAATATATTAAATTAATGTATTACTGTGATTTTAAATTACTCCAGTCACATCGCATCCCTAAGAATATTATGATATTCTTATTTGCTGCTCAAAAAACATTTATTCAGAGTATTATGTTGACACAGTTGAGTAAAATTAAGGCTGTCAGAGTTTCTTTGATGAATAGAAAGTTCTAAAGAACAGCATTTGTCTGAAAAATATTCTTTTGCTAACATTGTAAATTCTCAATTTATCATAAAGTCTTCATCAGTTTTAATTTAATCTTTGGATATTTATATTCATCAAACAACCCTGAAAAATGTGTTTCTTGAACAGTAAATCAGAATATTATAATGATTTCTGGAAGGACAATGTGAATAAAATAAAATGTAAAATATTAAAATAGAAATCAGTAAATTAAAAATAATAATAATAATAATGAATAATACTGTTTTGCTGTAATTTGGTTTAAACAAATGCAAGCCAGTGAGCAGAGGAGGATTCTGAAGAAAAACAAAACAAAAAAACACTAAACGTGAAAAAAACAATATTCAAAAACATTTGACTGATAGTATAATAATTTGTGGCTAACATGCACCCACCTCTTATCAACTCCTGTTTTAGCTTGAGTCAGTGCCCTCAAAATGTCTGCCTCGGCTCTGATACTCTGTATATTGTAATAACATGCCCCAAATAGCCATAAATTGCAATTAGAGGACGAACCAACCCTCAACCTCAGTCATTTTATTTTTTTATATAGCGCTTTTAACAACACAGGTTGTATCATAGAAACACATGAAATCATAGAAATACAGGTTGTACTTACATTTTAGACCATAGAAATGAACATATAGGCTAAACATAGCTTCAACTGCTTAAAAAAAGAAAACAGATCAAACAGAGATCTAAATGCCTCTAAAAGACTAAATTAATCCACAACAACAAGACAGACACACCTTTCAATACAAAAATGAAATTAAAGTGCTTGAGTTCACAAGGCCTAACAGAAAATAGGTTTCAGTCATTTAAGTACAATTTGGGGGAAAAAAAGTCAGTAAAAAGGGAAGTCTAACAAAATATAAAAATGGAAACATCTTAGGAAATACAAACTAGAAATTAAGATGTTTGGCCCACATGGCCTGCTGACAGCAAATATGAATCAATAATCAAACTCCAAAACCGTCTAGTAACGGTCAGACATAGCTAGCCTATTCCATTATACCCCCTTGACTGAAATATCTGTCAAAGCGCATAAGAATAAGGTGCTGAAAGCGTTTGGGGTGAGTACCATACTCCCAAGGTGTCAGAACGAACAAGGATTCAATTGCAGGTTGAACTTAATTTTATTTTTAGTCTTTGAACAAAAACTTGACTGGGGCAGAGGAACAGAAGACTTAACAAAAAGGAAGGAAAATAACAGTTTTTAGTCAAAAACGAGCCTCCAGTCACCCACTATTGGCAGGGAGCATTTGGCAAAAAAGGAAATCTTGTCAAAGAGTCTCTACATCAGTCCTGCTGCTTTGATTCGTGCATAAGATCCAAAGGGTCAGGTGAAGACAAGCTGCCAAACACAGCACCGGAGTAACCAGGACTGGAACATGTGAACAGAGGTCTTGGAAAAAAAAAAAAAAAAAAAAGGGCAGAGCGAGAGCAAAGAGTAAAACTAAAAATACCAGCTAAACTTGGAGCTCACATAGACTAGGGCATGACATATGACAGGACTGGGTACAAATGCAGCATCCTCACACCACAACAGTCAGACACAGAACTGCAAACGAAGGGAACTTGGCAGAGAGCAATTAAGAGCTAATTGAGCCACAGGTGAGAAGGCAGCTAAAGTGATTAATCAGATGATGACAATGGGGCGAGGGAACACGAGCATATTGACAGACAAAAACAAAAACAAACTGATCAGACTGAAGTGGCGACACAAGGCTGAAAAGTCTTTCAACCGCACTGGATGGTGTTGGTGCATTATAAGCATAGTGAAATTGTTTAATTCTTGGAAACTGATGCAGGCTTCATTACCAGAAAAAAAGATGTCATTTCTGCCATGTGCATCCAGCCATGCCATTGGGCTGTACATTGAATGAAAAGAAGTCATCCTCACAGGGAGTGACTGCAGCAGGTTGAGGAGCATCAATCATAGGGGTTGCTCACAGGAAGTGAGGACCTCTTGTACTAAGTTAGGAGCGACACTCAGTGGTGTGAGGAGATACCTGAGGTGATCTCTTCTGGTTTCCTCTTTTACCCAGCATACAGTTTCAACTTGGGCAGCAAGGCGCGCCAGTGAGAGCTTCCTTGAGTCAATTTTGTTGTGGCAAGCGAAGCTTAATTGCTCCCACAATTACTTCCGCAACCGAGTGGTCATTTGTGAAAGGCCATATTGCATCGCTAAGGTTTTGGCTATTAGAACTTCAAAGTGTTGGTTGAAGGGTGCCCATGAAAAATAAAATAAAAAGTTGTTTCACCTTTGTAGGATGTCCAATGCAATGCTGAAAGTTAGCTTCATAACGGTACAGTATTCACAGAAACTGGAATTCCCTGAAGCTGTATGCACAGATTGTTAATATCAGTTAGTGGCATTTCTACCGCATTTACCCAAAGATAAGCGCTCATAAAATGAGTTCCACCGAATTTACTGAAGGCACACCGGGGCTTCCTTTCACTTTGATCTTATCTAGGAACTCAGATGCTACGCTTTGTGGACCGGCTAGCTTGTATCCCACAGTGCTGAATTTTAACAGTTGTAGAACTGCTGTCAACACCTCTGGATTCTGGAGTTTGATGCCAACCATTTACTGCTAATCTCTAAAATATGTTGGTTAAGTGTGTGAGCTGCACATCTGGAATGTGCAGGGAGCAAAATAATGCCTCTTACTGGGCCATCCTCATCATATCCTCCGTGTGAGAGCGCTTGCCAGGGAATGGTGAAGGCCACTTCTCACATCCATCTCTTCCTCTTACTCTACCTCTTCTTCAACTTGTTGGTATTCCTTAAATGCTTCAATGAAGCTGTTGCCATTGTCTGTCACACATGCCTGTCCCTATTTCAGTAGTTAATCCATACCGAGGAAAAATATCCTCAAGTTTATATGCACTGTATCCATATCGCGTGTCTCCCTCTCCTGAACTTACGACAATGTTTATAGCAGCTCTTCTTCCAAGCTGCAGAATGCTCTCTTCTGAAGACCAATCCAATGAACGCCACCCCAAAAAGCTCTTGTGTTTATTCAGTCCAAATGTTCATTGCAGTTGTTGACAAATTGCTGTTTCATTAATGTGTTTTCTTTAGCTTTGTTTCCATGGCAGCATAGCTCCTTATCCAGCTCTTTACTAATGTTGTTCTATATGGCAGCGACATGCTGCTGGGAAAAAATAAGATAAATACACAAATATTAAAATTCCAGTTCATGATCATGCCTATGCTAAAAATCACATAATGCAAGCATATTTATTGGTCTGCTCCAACTTTGTATTTGAAATAATAAAATAAAATGTATTTTAATTTAATTCTGCATTTTTGCCAGTCAATCCTATTTATTAGATCTGGTTGATTTATTGTAATAGGCTATACTACAAAATAAATACAAAAGATTAAATGATTCAAACAATATTACGAAATAATAGCATTTTTTTATTTCTATGGATGTACTCAAAATACTGCCCATTAATGCAGCCTAATAAGAAGGTTAATTTGGTAAAAGTATTTTAGCTTGAATAATATGAAAATACTATGAGATTAAACGCATTTAAATACAAAAATACATTTAATGTTTTTCAAAGGTATTTAAATACAAAACGGTCCCCATTCTGAACTAGATTATACAGGAATTCTACCTAAAATTAAATGCATGCAAACGGTTAGCTTACCTCACGGGGATCTTGCTAATACAAAAGTTGCATTTGACACACAACGTTCTTGTCCTCATCTCGGACAAATCGAAATATTAACCGCGGCTGCGTACCGTTCTCGCGCCGTTTCATCCATTTGCCGCGTTTCCAATGCGCGCCAGGGCTTACCGCGAACTTCCGCCAATAGCCTCGGACACCTCGAGGCTCCAGAGGCTGAATCATTAAACGTTACGAGTATAAAAGTTCCCCAGCAAGTCTATTCACTAACAGAAATAGAACTTTTGATTTGTTCATGTCTTGCGCGGCGAAATGTTTTTCTTGTAACGCAAGCCTTACACGAACGATGTACATGCAAAAATATTGCTTAAAACGTAGTAGTAATTCATTACACTACTGCTCATTACAGAAAAAAATGTCGATTACGTTGTAATACCCTAACTTTGCAAATTGTTAGCTTCGATGCACGGCATTATGAGCACTTTCGTTACGCCAGAACAAAGTAGGTGTTACTATCTGCATTTACTGAATGTCTGCTAAATGGAAAGTTACTGTAGATATTATAACAATCGTTGGCTAATTTTTACTCTTTTGTTTTTAAAAGTATATCCTTTAGTAGTGTTATAGTTTCCTTTTTACATAAAAAGCATTTTAAAAGGCTTATGACTGACCGACACAGGTCTGCTTGACGCTCAGTACTGGAGTATTACAGCATTACCGGGCGTGTACAGTTGCAGTCTGGAATCAGCTTCACATTATCGACCTAGGTATGATTTATAAATTAGTTTGGCATTGAGAAATATCATGTTGACGGGAGATCCGACCTATATACGTTATCAACTAATAACTAACGTGGTTGAGCCGCGATTAATACACGTTGCGAATAAAAGCAAACAGAACCCTTGACGTTTTTACAGTGGTTCCCGGAGGTGCGAGAGTACAAAACGATCAACAGGTGGGGCTTGAATTACTTTTATTAAACCAGTAGCTTTATGAAACAAGAATACAAGACAGTTCCGCTGTCACGCTCATCACTTATCACAGCAGCCAACATGTGCTCGTATTTCCTGAGACACCAGCCCGGTCAGTATCGTGTGTATTTGGTAACGAGCGCAGACGCAGAGGATTAACATATTTTTACAAGTGGGTTATTTTGATTCTGGGACTCTCCTGGGCTGCCTATATACACGAGCTGTTTAAACTTTAAAACAAAACGAAAGAATTCTATTTCGAATCCAAACGATCCGTGGCGCGTGACTTCTTTCTGGTTGTGACGTCACTGCACCGATGAGCTTTAGAACTTCTCGGCCTGATCAGAGAAAAACCGGTTTGATTTAAATTAATCGGTTGGCTTTTGATAGCGCTAGATTCCGATCAGCGCCTGATTGTGAATCTGCATTAAGCGTTCAGCCTGCAGCCGTGATCTATTTCAGATCATACAGTTGTACTTTTCTGGGGCCCTTTTTAACCTGAAAATGAACTTGTAACGAATTCTGAAGCTCAGGCTCCAAACCTGTGCGCAGAGCTCAACAGCACACCACTAAGATGAAGAGCAACATCACCACAATCTCCAGCCGAATGCAGACCGTAGCTTCCCCCATCCCACGGAGCTTCTCCCTGCCGGAGGTGAGCTGTTAAACAACCTCAAACCGTTTTCTGAGTTTGATTGCGGGTGTGCTAGACACAAGTTCCTTCATGAGTGCTAACATGAAATAACAAGTGACAGTTATGCAGGACTGCGCCCACATCCGCCGCTTCAAGAAGAAGGGGAACGGATCCAGCCTCAGTGCTGAGAAGAAGAAAGGTTTCAGTACTTTGGTTCCGATGCAGGGGAGGAGAAACAGGGGAAGAAGTCAGGCAGTTCTCTTTAGAGGGACGACAGAAACGCTTTGCTCGCATCAGGACCCTCGGCAAAACCATCCTTCCACAACTCAGTGTGCAGAAGACCAGAGTGTCAAAGCATCTCGGAGTACAAAGTTAGAGGATATTAGAAAAGCTACACATCGCTGAACATTAAGTTAATTTAGCATGTTTTGATTCATCCATATCAACTTAATGTGTACTTTAGTTACGCGCTGTCAGTGTATTCACACATTCTTATATTTTTTATTATATATACATAATGCCATTACATATCATGGAACACAAAACTTTCTTTTGAGAGTGATTAATCTTTTAAATTGTACACGTGGTGAAATATCCACTGCTCTCAGGTAGATATTCTTGGATTGTCAATGGTCTGTACTCTCCTAATTTCTTTTTTCTGTTCTATTCTCAGTTTTTACAGAAGAAAGCTCAAAGGATTCTGCGTAACAGAGCTCAAACAATATTCTCTGCAGAGGAAAGAGAAATGTCACAAATGGAGATTGAAGCAAAAACAAGACCAGGCTAATTTCTTGGGTCTCCTACAAAAGACGAATCCTCGGAGCACCAGAAAAGTATTTAGTTGTCGCACTTTTAAATTTAGAAACCATGCTTTTTGTGGTCCTTGTAAACAAAGCAGTTTCAATTGCCAGGTGCTTATACTCATTAACGGTCATGTTTCAGGGCTCAGGAATTACTAGAGAAGAGGCTCAAATTAGAAAAAGGAAAAAGTCTCTTCAAAGGTAAAGCGCTGGCCATGTTAGTATGCACAATTATTCCTGCACGCCCCTAAAGCGAAGATGCTGCTTCACATACTATTATTTATATAACCATCTCTGTTACAGAAAATTCTGTCAAACAGTTGAAGACATAAAAAGAAATTGAAGAGATGCAGTGGAGAAGACTACTTGCAGCGAAAACGGAAGAGGGACAGGACTAGACATCTGGACTCTGAACTGTTATCACTTTAAGAATAAGAGATTGATGTCCAAAAAGATGAAAAGAAAAGTTGCTCCAGGACAACAGGGACGAAAAGAAAAAAGTAGTGTGCTTGATTTCTTAATAGTCTCTCAGTAATCTGAGGAAACCCAAGACCCTCTGAGTTTTGCCTTTGTATGTTTGTTTTTGTCCAGTGAAAGGAATAGAGTCACATGGACAGAGGAGAGAGGAGGGGATACAGGAGCTTACTTACTCTGCATTCAAGAAAGAAAGCACAAGGAATATAATCAAGTGAAAGCAAATCACAGAGATGGCAAATAAAAACGGTTCCCAGAAAGAATCCCAGCATGAGTGTCCTCAAAGCGCCCGAATGTAGTAAAGATTTCACTGCGTGAGAGTCTCTGTCAGCCGCTACGGGTCATCCTTTTTCGTTCGTCTCACCAGAAAGCGGGCAGAAGAACAAAAAAGTTATTGTGAGGAGCTCGGGAAGGTCACGGAGAGTCCGCGGTTTGCCGGAGTTCTGGGATGTGTATCCATTAATGATACGATGCTCCACTCGAGGGAATGTATTCTGTCTTTCTTTGATTCGACTTTGAACACATACCCTCCTGAGGACCTCTGCAAATTACAAAAGCAGATTTGCAAACAAAATAAAAGACAGGTAAAATAAATGAATGCATAGCTACAAGCTGACGGTGATCATCAGCAGTTCAGTACAGATTGAGTAATGCTTTAAACCTATTTCTTTTTCTCTGCAATCAGGAGGCAGAAAGAGAACGCCTCAGACGTGAAGCTTTATTTGAAGAACGGAGGCAGAAAAGACTGGAGAGAGATCACTTTCTCAACCGCTGAGAAAGTAGTAAAGTGGTGCACAGAACCAGCAATACATGTCCAGTACTTTTGGCTTTGCTTATTAAATATTGTAACGCGAATCAGTAGCGTGAGTTAAATTCGGCTTCTATCATTGCAGCCTGGAAAAAAGCTGATGCCACATACCCAGCCTAACAACATAAGAAAGAAACTGAAACCAGTGGAAACCAAGAAGATGAAGCTAATATTTATACGCTTACTTTTACTGAATAATACTTAGATATTAGTATATATTAGAGAAACATTTATAGTAGAAGTAGATAGAAGAGTAGATAGAAATCTTAGATATTATAGACAAAAAACAAAAAGTAGGAAATTTAGATATTAAAGAAAAACTAAAAAGTAGAAAACTTAGAGAAAAAAACAAAAAGTAAAGAAATCTTAGATATTAAAGAAAAACAAAAAAGTCAAAATCTTAGAGAAAAAAACAAAAAAGAAAAATCTGAGATATTAGAGAAAAACAAAAAAAGTAGAAAACTTAGATATTACAGAAAAAACAAAAAGTAGAAATTTTTGATATTAGAGAAAAACAAAAAAAAAGTAGAAAACTTAGATACATACAGAAAAAAAAACAAAAAAGTAGAAATTTTAGTGAAGAAACAACAAAAAAGTAGAAAACTTAGATATTAAAGAAAAACAAAAAAAGTAGAAAACTTAGATATTGGGAAGAAACCAAAAAGAAGTAGAAATTTTAGAGAAAAAAAGTAAAAATCTTAGATATTACAGAAAAAATAAAAAAATAGAAATCTTAGATATTAGAGAAAAAAGCTACAAAAATAAATTTTAGATATTACAGAAAAAACAAAAGTAGAAAACTTAGATATTAAAGAAAAACAAAAAGTAGAAAACTTAGATATTAAAGAAAAAAACAAAAAAAAAAAAAAAGAATTTAGATATTAAAGAAAAACTAAAAAGTAGAAAACTTAGAGAAAAAAAAAAAACAAAAAGCAGAAATCTTAGATATTAGATGAAAAAAACAACAAAGCCGAAATCTTAGGATATTAAAGAAAAAACCATAAAAGCCTGAAATCTTAGAGAAAAAAACAAAAAGAAAATCTGAGATATTAAGAGAAAAAATACAAAAAAAAAAAGTAGAAATTTTAGATATTACAGAAAAAAACAAAAAAGTAGAAATCTTAGATATTAGAGAAAAACAAAAAAAAAGTAGAAATCTTAGATATTACAGAAAAAACACAAAAGTAGAAATTTTAGATATTAGAGAAAAAAACAAAAAAGTAGAAATCTTAGAGAAAAACAAAAAGTAGAAATCTTAGATATTACAGAAAAAACAAAAAAGTAGAAAACTTAGATATTACAGAAAAAAACTAAAAAAAGTAGAAAACTTAGATATTGAGAAAAAAACAAAAAAAGTAGAAGAAACTTAGATATTACAGAAAAAAACTAAAAAGTAGAAAATCTTAGAGAAAAAAACTAAAAGTAGAAATCTTAGAGAAAAACAAAAAAAGTAGAAATCTTAGATATTAGAGAAAAACTAAAAAGTAGAAATCTTAGATATTAGAGAAAAACTAAAAAAAGTAGAAAACTTAGGATATTAAGAAAGAACAAACAAAAGTAGAAAACTTAGATATTAGAGAAAAACAAACAAGTAGAAATCTTAGAGGAAAAACAAAGTAGAAAAACTTAGATATTACAGAAAAACAAAAAAGTAGAAAACTTAGATATTACAGAGAAAAAACTAAAAAAAGTAGAAATCTTAGAGGAAAAAAAACAAAAAAGTAGAAATCTTAGATATTAGAGAAAAAAACAAAAAAGTAGAAATCTTAGAAAAAACAAAAAAAAGTAGAAATTTTACATATTAGAGAAAAAACTAAAAAGTAGAAATCTTAGATATTAGAGAAAAAACTAAAAAAAGTAGAAAAACTTAGATATTAAAGAAAAACAAAAAAGTAGAAAACTTAGATATTAGAGAAAAAACAAAAAAGTAGAAATCTTGCAGAAGAAAAACAAAAAAGTAGGAAATTTTAGAAAAAACAAAAAAGTAGAAATCTTAGAGAAAAACAAAAAAAGTAGAAATTTTAGAGAAAAAAACAAAAAAAGTAGAAATCTCTAGAATATTACAGAAAAAAACAAAAAAAGTAGAAAACTTAGATATTAAAAGAAAAACAAAAGTATGAAAACTTAGATATTAAAGAAAAACAAAAAAGTAGAAAAAACTTAGATATTAGAGAAAAACAAAAAAGTAGAAATCTTAGAGAAAAAAACAAAAAAAGTAGAAATCTTAGATATTAGAGAAAAAACTAAAAAGTAGAAAACTTAGATATTAAAGAAAAACCAAAAAGTAGAAAACTTAGATATTAAAGAAAAACAAAAAAGTAGAAAAACTTAGATATTAGAGAAAAAACAAAGTAGAAATCTAGAGAAAAACAAAAAGTAGAAATCTAGAGAAAAACAAAAAAGTAAAAATTTTAGATATTACAGAAAAAATAAAAAAATAGAAATCTTAGATATTAGAGGAAAAAAACTAAAGAGTAAAAATCTTAATATTACAAGAAAAAGTATAGAAATTTTAGATAGTTAGAAAGAAAAACAAAAAAGCTCTAAATCTTAGGATATTACAAGAAAAAAAAAAGTAGAAAACTTAGATATTAAAGAAAAAACAAAAGTAGAAATCTTAGAGAAAAAAACAAAAAAGTGAGAAATTTTAGATATTACAGAAAAAATAAAAGAAATAGAAATCTTAGATATTAGAGGAAAAAACTAAAAAGTAAAAATCTTAATATTGAAGAAAAAAAGTACAGAAATCTTAGATATTAGAGAAAAAAACAAAAGCCGAGAATCTTGATATGTACAGAAAAAAAAAAAGTAGAAAACTTAGATCTTAGAGAAAAACACAAAAAAGTAGAAATCTTAGAGAAAAAAACAAATAAAAGTAGAAATCTTAGAGAAAAACACAAAAAAGTAGAAATCTTAGAGAAAAAAAAAACAAAAAGTAGAAATCTTAGATATGTACAGAAAAAACTAAAAAAAGTAGAAAACTTAGATATTAAAGAAAAACAAAAAAAGTAGAAATCTCTTAGATATTAGAGAAAAAACAAAGTAGAAATCTTTAGAGAAAAACAAAAAAGTAGAAATCTTAGAGAAAAACAAAAAGTAAGAAATCTTAGATATTATAGAAAAATATAAAAATAGAAATCTTAGATATTAAGAGGAAAAAACAAAAAAGTAAAAATCTTAATATTACAGAAAACAAAAAAGTGAAATCTTTAGATATTAGAGAAAAAAAAACAAAAAAAGTAGAAAACTTAGATCTTAGAGAAAAAAAAACAAAAAAGTAGAAATCTTAGAGAAAAACAAATAAAAGTAGAAATCTTTTACAGAAAAACAAAAAAAGTAGAAAACTGTAGGATATTACAGAAAAACAAAAAAAGTAGAAATCTTAGATATTACAGAAAAACAAAAAAGTAGAAAACTTAGATATTGAAAAAACAAAAAAAAAAAGTAGAAATCTTAGAAAAAAACAAAAAAGTAGAAATTTTTACATATTAGAGAAAAAACTAAAAAGTATGAAATCTTAGGATATTAGAGTAAAAAACAAAAAAAAAAAGTAGAAACTTAGATATTAAAAGAAAAACAAAAAGTAGTAGAAAACTTAGATATTAGAGAAAAACAAAAAGTAGAAATTTTAGAGAAAAAAACAAAGTAGAAAACTTAGATATTACAGAAAACAACAAAAAGTAGAAAAACTTAGATATTAAAGAACAAACAGTAAAAGCAGAAATCTTAGAGAAAAAAACAAAAAGAGTAGAAATCTTAGAGAAAAAAACAAAAGATAGAAATCTTAGAGAAAAAAACAAAAAAAGTAGAAATCTTAGAGAAAAAACAAAAAAGTAGAAATCTTAGATATTACAGAAAACACAAAAAGTAGAGCAACTTAGATATAAAGAAAAACAAAAGAGTAGAAAACTTAGAGAAAAAACTAAAAAAAGAGAAATTTTAGAGAAAAACAAAAAAAAGTAGAAATTTTAGATATTAGGAGAAAAAACTAAAAAAAGTAGAAAACTTAGATATTAAAGAAAACAAAAAGTAGAAAAAACTTAGATATTAGAGAAAAACAAAGTAGAAATCTTAGAGAAAAAAACAAAAAGTAGGAAATCTTAGATATTACAGAGAAAAAATAAAAAAATAGAAATCTTAGATATTAGAGGAAAAACTAAAAAGTAAAATCTTAATAATATTACCAGAAAAAAAGTAGAAATCTTAGATATTGAGAGAAAAACAAAAAAAGCTTGAAATCTTAGATATTTGGAGTAGAAAAGTAGAAAACAGATATTAAAGAAAAACAAAATGCAGAAATTTTAGAGAAAAAAACAAAAAAAGTAGAAATCTTAGATACATAGAGAAAAAAAACAAAAAGCCAACAAATCTTAAGATATTACAGAAAAAAAAAAAGTAGAAAACTTAGATTCTTAGAGAAAAACAAAAGTAGTAGAAATTTTAGAGAAAAACAAATAAAAGTAGAAATCTTAGAGAAAAAAAACAAAAAAGTAGGAAATTTAGAGAAAAAAACAAAAAAGTGAGAATCTTAGATATTACAGAAAAAACTACAAAAAAGTAGTAGAAAACTTAGATATTAAAGAAAAACAAAAGTAGAAATTCTGTATATGTAGAGAAAAAACAAAAGTAGAAATCTTAGAGAAAAACAAAAATAGTAGAAATTTTAGAGAAAAACAAAAAAAGTAAATCTTAGATATTACAGAAAAAAATAAAAAATAGAAATTCTTAGATATTAGAGAGAAAAATGTAAAAAAAGTAGAAAAACTTAGATTCTTGTGGAGAAAAAACAAAAAGTAGAAATTTTAGAGAAAAAAACAAATAAAAGTAGAAATTCCACAAGAAAAAAACAAAAAAGTAGAAAACTTAGAGATATTACAGAAAAAAACAAAAAAGTAGAAATCTTAGATATTACAGGAAAAAAAAACAATGCTAGAAAACACATATTACAGATATGCTAGAAAAACAAAAAAGTAGAAATCTTAGATATTACAGAAAAACTAAAAGAGTAGAAAACTTAGATATTACAGAAAAAAGTAGAAATCTCAGATATTACAGAAAAAAGTAAGAAATTTTAGATATTAAAGAAAAAAACAAAAAAGTAGAAAACTTAGATATTACGAGAAAAAACTAAAAAGTAGATAATATTAGATATTACAGAAAAAACAAAAAAAAGTAGAAATCTTAGAGAAAAAACAAAAAGTAAAAAAATCTTAGATATTAAAGCAAAAACAAAAAGTAGAAATCTTAGATATTACAGAAAAAAACAAAAAGTAGAAATCTTAGATATTACAGAAAAAACAAGTAGAAATCTTAGAGAAAAAACAAAAAAAGTAAAAATCTTAGATATTACAGAAAAAAAAACAAAAAGTAGAAATTTTAAGATATTACAGAAAAAACAAAAAGTAGAAAAACTTAGATATTGGCAGAAAAAAACAAAAAGTGAAGAGTACTCATAGATATTAGAGAAAAAAAAGAGTAAAATCTTGAAAAAAACAAAAGAGTAAAATCTTAGATATTAAAGAAAAAAAAACAAAAAAAGTACAAAATCTTTAGATCTTAGAAAAGTAAAGTAGAAATCTTAGATGTTAAGAGAAAAAACCAAAAGAAATTAGAAATTTTAGATGTACAGAAAAAACAAAAAAAAATGAAAACTTACATGTGCAGAAAAACAAAAAAATAGAAATCTTAGATAGTAAGAAAAAACAAAAAGTGAATCTTAGATATTGAAAAAAACAAAAAATTAGAAAACACATCATGCAGAAAAAACAAAAAAGTAGAAATTTTAGATATTAAAAAAAACAAAAACAGAAATCTTAGATATTAGAAAAAACAAAAAAGTGAAATATTTAAGATATTAGTAGATTTCTATTTATGCACATTACACATAAAACTACACACATTAAAGATATTCTTTAAAATGTATGTTGTGTTATTTTCTTACATACAAAACATTTAGATTCATTTTAAAAGGTTAAAATATGAAAAAAAAATGTAATCATGAGAGATGTTTGGTGGATGTTGTAATGCGCTCTGTTCACATTAAGATTTGTGTTAAAAATGTTTCTAATACATAAAGCGATTCATCTTAAAGGCAAACAATCTTAAAGTTGCTCACTAGTGCTTCTTCTTAGACTTCACAGATGGGGATAGATTTGTAATGAGTGAGTGGAGACAAAAATTGTATTATATATTGTCTTGTTATAGCTGATTTGTGGCTCAAACTTTAAAATGCAATATAGATGAACATATAAAAGGAATCCTAACACCCGATATGAATTTGAGCTTTACCTCATTTATTGTGAATAATTCTCAAAGTAATAAAAAAAAACATTCACACATGACTTACTCACTTAGAAACATGAAGGATAACAAATACGGGTGTTAGGAAAACTAAAGGAAACAAAGCCCCTGACTACACATTCTCGGATTGCAGCTCTTACCTGTCTGCCGACAAGCAAACCAGAAACGGTGAATCTTCGGGACAACTACTGCGCCCTTCCCTCCCTCGCTCTTACTAACTCAACAAGCGTGAACTAATAAGATAAACCACCACTTTACTGATAGATAATCAAAAGAAACCACATAAACAAAATTCTGGCTAAACAAAACAAATACCAGCCTCAGAAGGGGCAATAGGAAACGCCACCAGAACCGTGGGAAACGGAGAACAAGAAGAGAGAGACCACCATTTTCGCCTGACGGCCTTTATAATGGAATCTCAATGACGTCACCACTCCATGGAGCAAATTCCCCCAACACAGCTATGGGCTCAATCATAATAAAGTCACAGATACACGTAACAATATATTAAATAAAACAATAAACATCATTTTAAGACATAACACTGGTGCTACAGGCATTGTTTTACTGCTGCAACCATAATAAAAGAAACACACAAAATCCAAACCTTATGGTTTCAAACCATTACGACTTATGAGTCTAGAAATTTGTGAGGTATAACATTTAAAAGATGAACAGTAAACAACTGCGTATAGTGTGTGGGACAATGATTACAAACTAATATACGAGATAATACTTTTATTTGTGTGGTGATTATTAAACAATCTAAGAGTCAACAATAGTGATAGATAAAAAGGAAAAGGTATATATACCGTACTATTTACAGTATTTACAGGAACAAGAAAAACACAGATAGAGACTGGGAAGAAGAGACGGGCAGTGCTAAAGTAAAGAAAATAAGTAAAACAGTCTCCAACTGCCCTTCCCTAAACTATCCTATCAACATACATTTTAACACAGACATGTAACACAAACGCTTTCTGCATTTGGGAAAAAAAGTTAAATGATTTATGCAAAAATATAATAAAGCACACTGTAAAGAATTTAATTTGTCAAACTGTTTGTATATTTCAATATAACTAATACAAACAGTGCTTCTATTTGTAAATAAAACTTTCTCTATATTACTAATCGGTCTAATACTGACAGATAATATGACTTGGCCAAAAGTTGGCTCATGGCGAACACGTTCAAGATTATTTAAGCTAATGGACATTCAATATTAACTTAATATATTGACATTCCTCAACTAATAATATTTTATACAACCAAAGATTATAAAGGACGGCTGGCATATACTTAACTCCTGTATAACCAGTCCACGATCCACGTTGTTGTAGCGCAAATTTTTAATAGAAACTTTGCTTCTCCTGCTCTTTGTTACCGCCCTCTACGAGCGGGCGATGGAGGACGGCGTCATTTCGCTTATAAACATTTCGTTT